>NC_090325.1:139362948-139660448 GCF_035084215.1 Heptranchias perlo
CTATCAGATCATACATATTTATTTCTATTTGAGCTGTCAATTCATCCATTTTGTTACGAATGCTACGTGCATTCAGATATAAAGCCTTTAGTGCCACCTTTTTACTATTTTTGCAACCTCTAGGCTTATCTGCTGGTGCACTCTTACGTTTGCATGCTCTGTCCCTTCCTGCCACTCTCTGATTATCATTTCCCTTATTGCTACCTTGCTCTATTGCCTTGTCTTCTTTCTTTAATTTATCACATCTTCCCTTACTTGATCTCTCGCCCACATTATTTAGTTTAAAGCCTTTTCTACCACCCTAGTTATGCGATTTGCCAGAACAAATAGAACCCATTTGTCCTCAGTACTTGATTGCCTATCTAGTAGAATGCCCAGTCAATTTTTGACAGTTCTTCAGCCAGTTTTGTAAAATTAGCCCCCTTAAAATCTGGGACCAACATTAGATTGGCTGCAGCCTTGGATTGGCCAATAAGATTAAACCTAATTACATTATGATCAGAGCGGGCCAGGTCTTCCCCCACAAGAGGTTTGATACTGCGCTAGGATCACTGTTAAAAACCAGAACTAGGATTTGTTTATCCCTAGTTGCCTCACCCACATGCTGTGCAAGGAAACAATGCTTTTCTATTTTATAAATATCTATCAAGTATTAAAGAGCTTACATCTGCATGTACATCCTGTCACCTTTTCTATTATAAATTCCTATGTTCACATTTAGAATGGAAACTGCTTATGTAAACTTGTCATGCTGGATTTACACCCTTCTGCCAATGGTGGCACTGCAGCACCTCAGTTTTGTATCTCCCAGTTCCTTAGCTTGTACTGTGGAGAAATTCCTATACTCCGACCAACTCTGCTTCCAAAATTGCTGTAAATGTTGCTATTTAACTATAAATGATAATATCAAATCAAAGTATGATTGTCACAATTTGGGATTTCTGACCATGTCACCAGAGGAGAACCTTGGTGTAATATATGTTTAAAATAGTACTATTGAACTAAACTTGGCTCTTCGGGTTAATTTCAAGCAAGTGCAGGGAAGTTTTTTGGGAAACCCGATGTTATGCTGACAGGTTTTTAAAGAAAAAGCTGTGAAGGCTCTCACCAATAATAAGAGGTCAGAAATGCTGGAGGAACACTTAGAAATCATCTTGTTTAGGTGATGATGTTCTCTCTCTCTGTCTCCTCCTTTAAGACCCTTCTTAAAATCTATCTCTTTGACCAAGCTTTTAGTCACCCCTTTTAATAGCTCCTTCTTTGGCTCAGTGTCAATTTTTGTCTAATTACACTTCGTGAAGTGCCTTGGGACATTTTCCTGTGTTAAAGGTGGCATATAAATGAAAGCAGTTGATGTTACTGCTCTGTATGTTCACCTTATCGTGTAATAAAAGCAAATTATTGATTTGTATCAGGCCTCATCTTACCAAGTGTTTGCTTGATCCACCTTTGGTGTGATTGAGGCAGTACATGTGCAAATTTGTAACGACGATATAAAAATAAGGAGAGAATGTATGACTTTAAAATGGAGACTGAATTGTGTCTGCACACCCTGGTCCAATTATCCTCCACCCAGTAAGACCGCTTCACCTGAAGACTACACTTTGTCTTGACTCTCTGTATACAACGCCACTATATCTTAATAGATTGATTGTTGCATTTGGTTTGGATGAAGGAAATGCCATAATTGGATGGAGAAACTGTGTACTGCCACAGTTGTAGAAGGAACTTAAATACCTTTTTAGTGTTCACTCATCTGGTAGGCAGCAATGCCTGCAAAGTACTCCTCAATAAGATAAAGTTGACATATGGTATTACTTTAAGAACAGTGTATGCATACTTTCACAATGGGGCCGATTTTCGGATGCAGGCAGGTGCGTGGGGGCGGGTGCTCCTAAAATGGCAGAATCCCGGAGCGGGTTCGGAGCCCGGCTCCAACCCGCTGACTTCTGGGTTCCCCAGTGATGCGTTCGGGTGCGCGCGCAGCTCCCGAATGCGGGACTCCCACCAGCAATTAAAGCCGGCGGGATGCTGCTTTACATAGTTATTTAGATATTTGAGGTACTTGACAGACCTCATTGAGTGGAGATTTAGGCAGGGGTGCAATTTTGAAGGATCCTCAGCGTGTTTCCCGTGCTGTGGGAAACACTCCCTGTTGGAGCCGACGTGTTTCAGCCAGCAGCCAGTGGGAGATGCAAAGGATTATTTGGCAGGTGGAGGGGAAACCTCATTTATTGCAGCAGGGCACTCTGTCACTTCAGACAAAGTTTTGACTGCAACACCTTTGTCTTTCCACTCAAAATTCTTAATTTATACCTAAAACTCTGCTGTGCAAACACATTTACCTATTTTGTGGACCCCCTCAAACTCACAACGTGAGGATGGGGGGGCGCCATAGCTGCATTCATCACTTCATCTGAGGACGAGCAACATCACCAGCCTCGCCAAGCACGCCGTCCATCTCCGCTACGTGGAGCTCCACAACACAGTGCTGCGCCTTAGGCACCCGCACAAAATAGCCGTGCAACTACACATACACCCACTGTAGGGTGACCCAATGGATGGCATCAAGTGTGGGTGTTCATGGTGAACCTCATGAAAGGGACTTATTACACAAGCCAGTCAAGAATGGCCAAGACGTGGCAGTAGTGGTGACAATAATAATATTTAATGTGCCATTAACAAAAATCAAATATAAATAAAAAATATGACAAACCGTCAAACACCCTTGTGCATCCCCTTTGTTCTCACAAAACCTTTGCCTTACGCTTACGAGTACTCCTACATGGTGCTTCCCCTGTGGCTGCAGCAGAGGTAGTGGCAGGTTGCTCTTGTTCATGCCCAGACTGATTAGATGCTTTGGGCCTACGCCCTCTGGGTTTCGGTGCGTGTGAGGGCCCCTCCAAAGACTGCTCCACCTGCACCTGGAAAGGAGGCAGCATTGCGGTTACTGGTTGAGAGGGGGGCAACGGGTGAGACGTGGGAGCACTTTGAGTGGCGTCCCCACTTCCATGTCCCCTTTCGCCGTCATCCCTCTCCTGGGCCAGGCCCACGTCACTCCTACCACCCTGCTGGACGACAGTTTGGAGGACATGTGTGAAGCCTTGTAAGGCCAGTGCCAGAGTATTTGCCTGCCTGTTTAAGGCGGCAGAAAGTTGCTCACCCTGAGTCTGAAGGGCCGTTGTCAGGGCCTCAATGGACTCATTGGCGAGCCGTGCTTGAAGCTCCATGGAGGCTAGCCTTCCCTCCATCGCAGACATTCCCGCACTTACCCGCGACACTATCTCAGAGTTGCCCTCACGTCCCTGTGACAGTATCTCAGAGATTCCCTCCTGTACCTGTGCCACCATTCCACTCATGCAGGAGTTGGACTCCTCCATCCTCTGCGTGATTGTGGAGAGTGCGCCTGGCACCTGTTCCAGCACCTCGCAAGTATGCTGCTGCCCCTCGATCATTCTCCGTTTAAAGGATGGCCCCCAGGATTCAGTATCTGTGTCCAGCTGAGCAGAGCCTGGAGAAAAGTGCTCCCACCGACGTGGACTCTCCACAGCTGCCCCTGCCACCAGTGTCTGCTCATGCTCACATGTGTGTGGTGATTCACCATGTGCCGCCAACTAAGTGAGGACAGGGACCCACCGAGGCATGTGTATCAGCGCTGGTGGATGGCTCGCTCAGATGTGACGGTGCCCCCTCAGAGGCCGGCAGGTCCTCTGAGGAATTGCCCTCCGCCATCACGGTGGTCGCTGAAGGCCCTGTAAGAGAACAGAAGGCATTATTAAGCATGATGACAGATGTTGAGGTGCTGAAGATGTCAAGGCATGTTAACATCATTTGCTATTGTGAGTGCTGAATGTTAAAGTTCTGTCACCAGCCATTTGTTGGGTGGCAGCTCGGCATCCCATACGGACAGGCACTCGAGGGTGCAGCTTAGTTCAAGAGCCTCCTGCTCCACGTCCATGAGGATGACCAGATATTGCGGGCCCCCTCCGGTCATCGCCCTCTCCCGTGCATTCTGGGCTCTCTTCTCCTATAAGGGGAGAAAGTAGAGAGGAATGAGTCAAGGATGGTGACGTTCCCAACCACTGAATGCATTGGTTTGAGTGAAGCTGACCGTGAAAGAGATGCATCAGAGGGTGAGTACGAGACAGAGCCATGATATTGTATGAGGATTGGGTTGAGTGGTCGTGGTGGGATGAGTACTGGTGAGATGAGTAAGTGCAGGTAAGTTGAGGATGAGGTTTGAGTGGGTGTGAGGAGTGATGTGATAGAGTAGTGTTGGTAGTGTAGAAGAAGTTGTGGGTGGGGGCGGTGATGTGGAAGACGGAGTGTAGGAGAATAAGCAAGTGTACTCACTTTGGCTGACCCAGTTAAGTCATTGAAGCGCTTCCTGCACTGTATCCATGTGCAGGAGACATTGCTGCTGCTGGTGACCTCCTCTGCCAACTCGAGCCAGGCCTTCTTAGTGGCAGAGACAGGCCACTTTCTCCCGTCTGCTGGGTAGAAAATATCCCTCCTCCCCCTCACCCTATCCAGTAGGACCTGGAGTGAGTCATCGATAAATCTGGGAGCAGCTTTTCCCCTGGTCTGCTCCATTCTATACTTTTGGTTCTTTGCTGCAGGAGCAGCATTGGAGGACTACCCCTTTAAATAGGGCTCCTCCAGCTGACAGCCTGTGATGCGGGTGTGCAGTCCGCCCGCTGCGCAGGTTGATGACAGAAAACCCGGAAGCCACGGTAAGTGATTCTATAAGATGTCAGAGCAATACACGGTATTACAATGATACTGTGCCAGTACCAGTCAGAAAAAGGGCCTCTGTCATCAGCAGTCACAGCTTGTTCATCCTATCCTTTATGTTTCTTGATTATGTTCCACAGTGTTCTGAAATTTAACTTTTTCCCCCAACATAGTTAAACAACTATAAGTTTCAAATGATAATTGTAAGTTTACAAGTGACCCCAGATGTGACAAAAGACTCTTCTGATGACATTGGGATGGATGGATGGATAGAGTGGATAGAAACAGACTGTTTCTAGTGATTGAAAGGTCCTGAATGAGGGGACATAAATATAAGATTAACTGCAAGAGATTTAGGACAGAGAGAAAGATAAATATTTTTACACAGAGGTTTGTGAGGCTGTGGAATGCACTACCGGAATTAATGATTGAAGCAGAGACCATGTCAATGGTCATATGGCCATGACCATAATATGATAGAATTCTTCATTAAGTTTGAAAGTGATGCTGTTCAATCTGAAACTAGGGTCTTAAATCTAAACAAAGGAAACTACGAAGGTATGAGGTGCACGTTGGCTATGGTTGATTGGGGAACTACATTAAAAGGTATGACGGTAGACAGGCAATGGCTAGCATTTAAAGAATTAATGCATAATTAGCATTGGCACAAAAATCCAACAGGTGCGGACAACACAGTGTGAACTGCTGAGAGTTTGGTAAGTGTGGGAGTTGGGGGAAGGAGGTGCTGCTTTGCCTTGCTTTTCCTAACTTTTTCCACAGAGCGGCAGTGGACCCGAGCGTAGAAGACTGAGATTGGGGAATAAAAGCAGCAGCAGACCTGCAACAAGAGAAAACGGTGAGGCAGGAGAGTCCGAGAGGTGAGCACAGTATAAAAGGAGAGACCTAGAGCGGGAGGAGAGTCTGAGAGTCTAAGGCAAGTCATGGCAGCACAGCTCGCACCCGTGATATGCTCCTCCTGCACTATGTGGGAAGTCATGGACAACACCAGTGTCCCTGGCGACCATGTGTGCAGGAAGTGTGTCCAGCTGCAGCTACTGGCTAACCGTATTTCGGAACTGGAGCTGTGGGTGGATTCACTGTGGAGCATCCGTGATGCTGAGACTATCATAGATCGCACGTTCAGTGAGGTGGTCACACCGCAGGTAAAGATTACGCAGGCAGAAAGGAAATGGGTGACCGCCAGGCAGAGTAAAAGGATTAGGCAGGTAGAGCAGGAGTCCCCTGGGGCCATCTCCCTCTCAAACAGATATTCTGCTTTGGATGCTGTTGGGGGAGATGGCTTATCAGGGGAAAGCAGCAAGAGCCAAGTTCGGGGCACCAAGGGTGGCTCTGCTGCACAGGAGGGGAGGAAGAAGAGTGGCAGGGCTATAGCGATAGGGGATTCAATTGTAAGGGGAACAGATAGGCGTTTCTGCGGCCGCAAACGTGACTCCAGGATGGTATGTTGCCTCCCTGGTGGCTAGGGTCAAGGGTGTCACGGAACGGCTGCGGGGCATTCTGGAGGGGGAGGGTGAACAGCCAGTAGTCGTGGTCCATATTGGTACCAACGACGTAGGTAAAAAAAGGGATGAGGTCCTGCAAGGTGAATTTAAGGAGTTAGGAGATAAATTAAAAAGCAGGACTTCAAAGGTAGTGATCTCAGGATTACTACCGGTGTCACGTGCTAGTGAGTATAGGAACAGGAGAATAGACATGATGAATGCGTGGCTGCAGGGATGGTGTAGGAGGGAGGGATTTAGATTCCTGGGACATTGGGACCGGTTCTGGGGAAGGTGGGACCTGTACAAGCGGGACGGGTTACACCCGAGCAGGACCAGGACCAATGTCCTCGCGGGGGTGTTTGCTAGTGCTGTTGGGGAAGGTTTAAACTAGAGTGGCAGGGGGATGGGAACCTGAGCGGGGAGTCAGAAGGGAATAAAGTTGAGAGCAGCAAGACCCAGGGGAAATCTACAATACAAATAGTACAAACAGTTGTTCAAGAACAAGTGAAAGGGAAAAGCGTAGAGCAGCGGAAAGAAAGTGTACTTTAGGCACGACAGAGAAAATAAAAACTAGAAGGCGTAAGGCGATTAACCCAGCATCAAAGCTGAAGGTCAGGCTAGGGTGTGTGGCCCAACTAAGAGTTCTATATACAAATGCACGGAGTATAAGGAATAAATTAAATGAACTACAGGTTCAAATTCAAATTGGAGGGTATGACATGATAGCTATTACTGAGACTTGGCTGCAGGATGGTCAGGATTGGGAACTAATTATACCGGGTTATAAGGTCTAGAGGAGAGATAGGGAACATGGAAGAGGGGGAGGAGTAGCCTTAATGATTAGAGATGAAATCACTTCAATGATAAAGGGGGATATAACCAGAGGTAAGCAGCCAACAGAGACCTTATGGGTTGAATTGAGAAATAGGAAAGGATCTAAGACTATAGTGGGACTTGTATATAGGAGCCCTGCCAGCAGCTCTGAAGTGCTAGATTGTATAGATGCAGAGATTAGACAAGTGTGTAAGAAAGGCATAGTGGTCTTAATGGGGGACTTTAACCTTCACATAGATTGCAAAAAGCAGACTAGCAACTGTCAGAAAGGTAGTGAATTTCTTGAGTGTGTCCGGGATAGTTTTCTGCAGCAGTATGTCCTGGAGGCAACAAGGGGGCAAGCCATACTAGATTTAGTAATGAGTAATGAACCAGATTTAGTTAACGGCTTAACTGTGCATGAACATCTATCCAATAGTGATCATAACATGATCGAGTTCAATGTAGTGTTTGAAAGGGAAAAAAGTGAATCAGCTGCTAAGATTCTAGACTTGGGCAAGGCCGACTTCAATGGGATGAGACAGAGAATGTCCACAGTAAACTGGGCAAATCTGTTAATGGATAAAACGACTGATGATCAGTGGGAAATGTTTAAAGAAACATTTAACGTGATACAGAATTGGTTTATACCCCTGAGGGGCAAGAACTCTACTTGCCAAAAAAAACAGCCATGGACAACTAAAGAGGTAAGGGACAGTATGAGACATAAGGAAAGGGTATACAAAAAGGCAAAAAATGGCACAGATCCTGGCAAATAGGAAAGATACAAAGATCAACAAAGGGTCACAAAACAGATAGTAAGGGCTACAAAAAGAGAGTATGAAAAGAAACTTGCAAGGGATATCAAAACCAATACGAAGAACTTTTATAGTTACATTGGGAAAAAGAGGGTGGTCAGGAGCAGTGTTGGCCCCTTAAAAACTGAAAGTGGGGATATTGTCATTGACAATGGGGAAATGGCGGACATGTTGAACAATTACTTTGGTCAGTATTTACAGTCGAAAAAGAGGATAGCATGCCGGAAATCCCAAGAAAACTTATACTGAATCTGGGACAGGGACTCGATAAAATTAACATAGGTAAAGCAACAGTAATGAAGAAAATAATAGCACTAAAGAGTGACAAATCCCCAGGACCAGATGGTTTCCATCCCAGGGTTTTAAAGGAAGTAGGTGAGCACATTGCGGATGCCCTAACTATAATCTTTCAAAGTTCTCTAGATTCAGGAACTGTCCCTCTAGATTGGAAAATTGCACATGTCACTCCGCTTTTTAAGAAAGGAGAGAGAGGGAAACCGGGGAATTATAGACCAGTTAGCCTAACATCTGTTGTGGGGAAAATGCTGCAGTCTATAATTAAGGATAGGGTGACTGAACACCTCGAGAATTTTCAGTTAATCAGAGAGAGCCAGCATGGATTTGTGAAAGGTAGGTCGTGCCTGACAAACCTGATTGAATTTTTTGAAGAGGTGACTAAAGTAGTGGACAGGGGAATGTCAATGGATGTTATTTATATGGACTTCCAGAAGGCATTTGATAAGGTCCCACATAAGAGACTGTTAGCTAAGATAGAATCCCATGGAATCGAGGGAAAAGTACGGACTTGGTTAGGAAGTTGGCTGAGCGAAAGACGACAGAGAGTAGGGATAATGGGAAGGTACTCACATTGGCAGGATGTGACTAGTGGAGTCCCGCAGGGATCTGTCTTGGGGCCTCAATTATTCACAATATTTATTAACGACTTAGATGAAGGCATAGAAAGTCTCATATCTAAGTTTGCCGATGACACAAAGATTGGTGGCATTGTAAGCAGTGTAGATGAAAACATAAAATAACAAAGCGATATTGATAGATTAGGTGAATGGGCAAAGCTGTGGCAAATGGAATTCAATGCAGACAAATGTGAGGTCATCCACCTTGGAGCAAAAAAAGGATAGAACAGGGTACTTTCTAAATGGTAAAAAGTTAAAAACAGTGGATGTCCAAAGGGACTTAGGGGTTCAGGTACATAGATCATTGAAGTGTCATGAACAGGTGCAGAAAATAATCAAGAAGGCAAATGGAATGTTGGCCTTTATATCTAGAGGACTAGAGTACAAGGGGGCAGAAGTTATGCTGCAGCTATACAAAACCCTGGTTGGACCGCACCTGGAGTACTGTGAGCAGTTCTGGGCACCACACCTTCGGAAGGACATATTGGCCTTGGAGGGAGTGCAGCGTAGGTTTACTAGAATGATACTCGGACTTCAAGGGTTAAGTTACGAGGAGAGATTACACAAATTGGGGTTGTATTCTCTAGAGTTTCGAAGGTTAAGGGGTGATCTGATCAAAGTTTATAAGATATTAAGGGGAACAGATAGGGTGCATAGAGAGAAACTATTTCCGCTGGTTGGGGATTCTCGGAGTCTAAAAATTAGAGCCAGACCTTTCAGGAGTGAGATTAGAAAACATTTCTACACACAAAGGTTTGTAGAAGTTTGGAACTCTCTTCCGCAAACGGCAATTGATATTAGCTCAATTGCTAAATTTAAATCTGAGATAGATAGCATTTTGGCAACCAAAGATATTAAGGGATATGGGCCAAAGGCAGGTATATGGAGTTAGATCACAGATCAGCCATGATCTTATCAAATGACGGAGCAGGCACACGGGGCTGAATGGTCTACTTCTGTTCCTATGTTCCTAAAAGTGGACTCACCGTGGCTAACAAGAGAAATTAAAGTTAGTATTAAATCAAAGAAAGAGGCATATAAAGTTGCCAGAAAAAGAAGTAAGCCTGAGGAGTGGGAGCATTTTAGAATTCAGCAAAGGAGGACCAAGAAATTGATAAAGAAAGGGAAAATAGAACATGAGAGTAAACTAGCGAGAAACATAAAAAGGGACTGTAAAAGCTTCTATAGGTATGTAAAAAGGAAAAGACTGGCGAAGGCAAATGTGAGTCCCTTACAGACAGAAACGGGAGAATTTAAAATGGGGAATAAGGAAATGGCAGAGAAATTAAACAAATACTTTGTGTCTGTCTTCACGGAAGAAGACACGAAAAACCTCCCAGAAATATTAGAGAACCAAGGGTCTGGCGAGAATGAGGAACTGAAAGAAATCAGTATTAGTAAAAAAATAGTACTAGAGAAATTAATGGGACTGAAAGTCAATAATCCCCAGGACCTGATGATCTACATCCCAGGGTTTTGAAAGAGGTGGCTATAGAGATATTGAATGCATTGGTTGTCATCTTCCAAAATTCTATAGATTCTGGAACAGTTCCTGCAGATTGGAGGGTAGCAAATGTAACCCCACTATTTTTTAAATGGTAAGAGATTGGGAAATGTTGATGTTCAAAGGGACCTGGGTGTCCTTGTATATGAGTCACTGAAAGCTAACATGCAGATGCAGCAAGCAATTAGGAAGGCAAATGGTATGTTGGCCTTTATTACAAGAGGATTTGAGTACAGGAGTAAAGATGTCTTACTGCAATTATATAGGGCCTTAGTGAGACCGCACATGGAATATTGTGTACAATTTTGGTCTCCTTACCTAAGAAAGGATATACTTGCCATAGAGGGAGTGCAACAAAGTTTCACCAGACTGATTCCTGGGATGGTGGGATTATCGTATGAGGAGAGATTGAGTAGACTAGGCCTGTATTCTCTAAAGTTTAGAAGAATGAGAGGCGATCTCATTGAAACATAGAAATTTCTTACAGGGTTCGACAGGGTAGATGCAAGGAGGATATTTCCCCTGGCTGGGGAATCTAGAACCAAGGGTCACAGTCTCAGAATAAAGGGGTAGGCCATTTAAGACTGAGATGAGGAGAAATTTCTTCACTAAGAGGATGGTGAATCTTTGGAATTCTCCACCCCAGAGGCTGTGGAGGCTCAATCATTGAGTACATTCAAAACAGAGATCGATAGATTTCTAGATATTAAAGGCATCAAGGGATATGGGGATGGTGCTGGGAAATGGCGTTGAGGTAGAAGTTCAGCCATGATCTTGTTGAATGGCGGAACAGGCTCGAGGGACCGGATGGCCTACTGCTGCTCCTATTTCTTATGTTCTTATGTTCTTATGTCAACTTTTAAGAATAGATTAGATAGGTGGTTGAAGGAAAGGGGAATAAAGGGATATAAGAACAGGGCGAGCACATGGGATTAGGATTGCTGCTCATTGGAGAATAAACATCGACATGGACTGGTTGGACCGTACAGCCTGTTTCCGTGTTGTAATTTCTGTATAGACTCAGAGGTGAGAGTGCTACCACTGAGCAAACGCTGACACCCTTACATTAAATATAATTTTGGTCACCCTTTCTCTAGAGGCTCAATATTCTTCACCATGTATGGGGACCAAAACTGGACACAATACCCCAAGTGGGGACATGCCAAAGCCTAATATAATCTAAGTATAGTGCTCTTTGTTTTATACTCAATTCTCCTAGTTACATAACCTAAAACCCGATTTCTTTTCTCCATGCCCAGATTACACAGCTCATGTACTGTATATGAGTGATCAACAATTACTCCC
Source organism: Heptranchias perlo (assembly GCF_035084215.1). Taxonomy (NCBI): domain Eukaryota; kingdom Metazoa; phylum Chordata; class Chondrichthyes; order Hexanchiformes; family Hexanchidae; genus Heptranchias; species Heptranchias perlo. The sequence goes on from NC_090325.1 coordinate 139,374,539, forward strand.
GGGTCCCGTTCTTGATCCATTACCCTGTATGGATGAGTATTATAGACCGCTAAATAGTGGGAAGGAGATGGAGAAGCAAATTTGTAGGCAAATTTCAGAAAGATGTAACAACAATAGATAATTGCGGACTTCAATTATCCTAATATAGCTTGGGGAGAAAACAGTGCAAAGGGCAAGGGGGGGAGGAGTTCCTGAAATGTGTACAGAAGAACTTTTTTGATCAGTATGTTTCCAGTGCAACATGGAAGGAAACTGTGCTGGATCTAGTTCTGTGGAATGAAATGGGGCAAGTGGAGCATGTTTCAGTGGGAGAGCATTTGGGAAATAGTGATCACAATATCATTAGGTTTAGAGCAGTTATGGAAAAGGACAAGGAAAAATCAACGGTGAAGATATTCAACTGGAAGAATGCTAATTTCAGTGAGTTGAAAAGGGATCTGGTCCGGGTGGATTGGAAACAAAGATTAGCAGGTAAAACAGTATATCAGCAATGAGAAGCTTTATAGGAGGAGATAGTCCAGGTACAGACTAGACACATTCCTATGAGGGACAGTGGGGGGGGGGGGGGGGTGCACAGGAAGGGCATCCAAAGCTAGAGCTCCCTGGATGACTAAAGAAATTTAGATTAAAGTGAAACTGAAGAAGGCTAATGGTAAATGTTAGGTTAATAATACAATAGAGAATCAAGCATCAATACAGAGAGTGCAGACAAGAAATGAAAAAGGAAATAAGAGGGGCAAAGAGAATATATGAGAAAATATTAGCGTGTAACATGTACGCTGACATCACCTAGTTCTACCTCACCACCGTCTTTCTCGACCCCTCTACTGTCTCTGATTTGGCATGGCATCCTGTACTGGATGACCAAAAATTTCCTCCAACTAAATATTGGAAAGACTGAAGCCATTGTCTTCAGGCCCCACCACAAACTCTGTTCCCGACTACATCCCTCTCCCTGGCCAGTGTCTGAGGCTGAACCAGACTGTTCGCAGCCTTGGCGTCCTATTTGATTCTGAGCTGAGCTTCTGATCGCATATCTGATCTATTACCAAGGCCGCCTACTTCCACCTCCGTAACATTGCTCGTCTCCGCTGCTGTCTCAGCTCATCTGCTGCTGAAACCCTCATCCATGCTTTTGTTACCTCTACATTGAACTATTCCAATGCTCTCCTGGCTGGCCTCCCATCTTCCACCCTCCATAATCTTGAGCTCATCCAAAACTCTGCTACCCATATCCTAACTCGCACCAAGTCCTGTTCACCCACACTCCTGTGCTCGCTGACCTACATTGGCTCCCAGTCCGGCAACGCCGCGATTTTAAAATTCTCATTGTTGTTTTCAAATCCCTCCATGGCCTCACCCCTCCCTATCTCTGTAACCTCCTCTAGCCCTACAACCCTCCGAGATTTCTGCGCTCCTCCAATTCTTGCCTCTTGCGCATCCAACATTGGCGGCTGTGCCTTCAGCTGCCTAGGCCCCAAGCTCTGGAATTCCCTCCCTGAATCTCTTCGCCTCTGTACCTCTCTCTCCTCGTTTAAGACGCTCCATAAAACCCACCTCTTTGACCAAGCTTTTGGTCACCTGTCCTAATATCTCCTTATGTGGCTTGCTGTCAAATTTTGTTTGATAACGTTCCTATGAAATGCCTTGAGACATTTTACTACATTAAAGGCACTATATAAATGCAAGTTGTTGTTGTTGGACACTAAAGTCTTTTATAAACAAATAAAGAGTAAAAGGATAGTCAAAGGAAATGTGGGGCCTAATAAGGACCTGAAAGAAAATCTTATGAAGGCAGAGGGCATGGCTGAATCTGTCTTCACTAAAGAAGGGGATGCTGTCAATGTTACAGATAAGAAGGAGGGGGTAGAGAAATTGGATAGAATAAAAATAGATAAATACGAGGTACTTTAGCAGTTGGCAGTGCTCAAAGTAGAAAAATCACCTGGTCCAGGTGAGATGCATCCTAGGTTGCAGAGAGAAGTAAGGGAGGAAATAACAGGATTTGGCCACAATCTTTCAATCCTCCTTGGATATGGGAGTGGTGCCGGAGGACTGGAGGACTGTAAATGTTACACCCCAATGCAAAAAATGGGGAGAGAGATGAACCAGGTAACTACAAGTCAGTCAGCCTAACGTCGGTGGTGGGGAATCCTCTAGAGACCATAATCTGGGACAAAATTAATTGTCACTTGGAAGAACATGGGTTAATGGATTTGTTAAAGGCAAATTGTGTCTGACTAACTTGATTGAGTTCTTCAATGATGTAACAGACAGGGTTGATGAAGGCAGTGCATTTGATGTTGTGTATATGGACTTACAAAAGGTGTTTGCTAAAATGCCACATGATAGACTTATTAGCAAAATTGAAGCCCATGGGATTAAAAGGGCAATGGCAGTGTGGATATGAAATTGGCTGCGAGACAGAAAGCAGAGTAGTAGTGAACAGTTGTTTTTCGGACTGCAGGGAAGTATACTGTAGTGTCCCCCAGGGGCTGGTATTAGGACCACTGCTCTTTTTGATATATATTAATGACCTGGACTTGGGTATGGAGGGTGTAATTTCAAAGTTTGCAGATGACACAAAGCTTGGAAATGTAGTAAACAGTGAGGAGCATAGTAGCAGGCTACAGGAGGACATAGACAGACTGGCGAAATGGAGAGACACATAGCAGTTGAAATTTAACACGGAGAGGTGTGAAGTGATGCATTTTGGAGGGAAAAAAATGACAAGAGGCAGTATAAACTAAATGGTACAATTTTAAAGGGGGTTCAGGAAAAGAGAGACTTGGGGTGCACATATGCAAACCTTTGATACAGCTGTTAAAAAATATGGGATCTTTGGGTTTATAAACAGAGGCATAGAGTACAAAAGCAAGGAAGTTATGCTAAACCTTTATAAATCACTGGTTAGACCTCAGCTAGAGTATTGTGTCCAATTCTGGGCATCACACTTTAGAAAGGATGTCCAGTCCTTGGAGATGGTGCAGAAGAGACATACTAGAATGGTAACAGGGATGAGGGGTTTCAGTTATCTGGAGAGATTAGAGAAGTTGGAATTGTTCTCCTTAGAGCAGAGAAGGTTAAGGGGAGATTTAATAGAGGTGTTCAAAATTATGAGGGGTTTTGATAGAGTAGATAGGGAGAAACTGTTTCTATTGGCAGGAGGGTCAGTGACCAGAGGACACAGATTTAAAATAATTGGCAAAAAAGCTAGGCGGGAGATGAGGAGAATTTTTTTTACTCAGCAAGCTGTTATGATTGGGAAAGCATTGCCTGAAAAGGTGGTGGAAGCAGATTCGGGGAAGAACATGGGAGTGGGACTAATTGGTAGCTCTTTCAGAGAGGCAAATGGCCTCCTTCTGTACTGTATAATTCTATGATTCTAATGACTACCCCTGCATGACAGAATGATGTATAATAATATAGTTCATCTACTGTGACATGGAGTAAGCCTTGGTTCAGTAGTAGTATTCCTGCCTCTGAGTCAGAAGGCTATGGGTTTGAGTCCCACTCCAGACAGCCCTGGTAAATGGAGACAAGGGTTTCGGTCTCTGAATATTGGATTGATATCCAGCGGGATACCTGCATCCAATATGTGCGTGGAATGGAGGCCCCCCCATTGCATCTAGCTGGCCTTCCTGGTAAGGTGTTGTGAGCTAGGCTAATGACTTGCCTACGTAAAAAGGGTCTTAGTTACGGAACTAGCCGAGATCATGATCTGCTGGATGTAAAAACAGTGGAGGAAAGGGGTTGCCTTATGTGGCACTAGGCACGGAAGAGGAGGAAGACTGTGACATTGCTCATGACAAAAAAAATTGTACCCCTCTCTCCCTGCAACTATTTTGTTTCTTTTCCAGTCTCCAATTCTTTTTGTGTATGTGTATCTCTGCCTTTCTGTTTGTCTTCCAACTTATTTTCTCTCTCTTTCTCTGAATGACAGTCACATATTCTTCTCATTGTAGTGAAAGTATCTCTCTTTATTGAATTTGTTTTCTCAACTATTCTGTCTCACTCTTCGTAATTTTCTTCTCTACCCTGTCTCCTCTCCTTTCTGTATTTCTCTAATGTCTCTGTAAGGATGTGCAATATGTTCCCTTACTCACATGCTTAATATCTATATCAGCTTTTTAAAGATGTAGGGTGTGTAGCAAGATGTAAGAAGTTTGGGGGGGGGGGGTGCTACATGTACCGGATTGGAGTTGGGTACTGGGATCAGAGTGGAGGAGCCTGTCAGTGAGGTATTGCAACGTGCACTGAAGAAGTTGGGATCTCGGATTGCAACTGCCCTGGGAGCAGATGGTTGTGGATATGGAAGCAACAGTGCATGGCTTAGACATGGGAGGAGTATGAGAGTACTGGGTAGAAGTTGGATTGTAGGAGAACTAAGGGGGCTGGGAACACTGAGGTGGGTGCACTGAAGGGAGAAAATGGGGACAGAAAGCAATACAGGACACAGGTCTGAGCCCAGAGTACAGTCCAAGGTCAGGAGCAGTTAGACTCTCAAATACAGCACAGGTGGCAGCAGGCAAGAGATTAGAGGTGCCTCAGCAGAGTCGTCATCAGTGGGAGTGGGCAATAAGTGGCAGCAGGGAAAAATGGGTCAGAAGCTACAGTGGTGGAGAGCACACAAGCAGGGGGAATAAAGTGTAACCACTGTGTCTCCTGGAGGGTCTCCTGTTCTAGTCCATTCAGTAGTCCAAAATTATTGGGAAAGTTGATTCAGATATACAAAGAAAGCTCCAGGAAAGGAACTATTTGCTAGCTCTTTGCTCATGAGAGAAGGTAGACCTCTAAAGACAAATCTTAATAGATGAATTATGAATACGACTTGGGTAACTCTTAAGATAAATGTAAATGATTTTTGTGAATTATTTAAGCTTTATGCCTATATTTGATTGAACCAATAAAGGTGACTGGGTTATTCCAGTGTCATTAACTGGAAAACAGCTCTACAAGTGCTCCCTCACCTGAGGAGGCACAATTAATATATTACAAACATGAAGTCCAAACAAAACTAAAGAAGCTTACATTAAAACTAAATCATACTATTGTTATATCTGTTGATCAAACAAGTGTGGGATCAAGTTTCCGCTCATTTATGCTCATTATATCAGCGTAATCCGGGCGGAATCAGTCGAACCAGCGCAAAAGTTCAGGGAATTTCAAACGCAAGTGAATTACGCTCAAAACGTAAAAATCACTGGGCCCAAAGCCCACAAAACTGGCCATGCCCCCAGGTCAAAATAACAACAGCGTGTTTCTGCCGGTTGCAGCCATTCGAGGAGGGTCGTCAAATTACGCTTTTTTCTTGGCGCACCAGCACCGGCAAGCACCCATAGTCAGGTGATTCCAGCCTTCCTGCAGTGAGCAGCAATCATTTCAGCAAGGTACAGTCCTGCAGCAAATACTTTAGTTAAATTAAGCCATTGTAAGCTCATTATATTAGAGAAATAGTTAAATTAAATCCATTATAACCTTATTATAGTGCTTGGAGTTTTCACTTTGACCATTTTTTTTTAGTTAAAATCGAGTTTAAATTCGGACCTCATGTAGACAGAATGGCACACTTTCTCGCTATTCCACTCCTCTTTATAAAGCTGGAGGAGAAGAAAAGGCCAGGAGAGTTCCGGAGGTTCGAAGCCCGCAGACTCAAGGCATGAGCGAGGCTGCACAGGAGGAGACTTCACACCACTCGCAGTTACTCCACTCGAGTGCACAGGCCCCACGAGTTATGAGATGTCAGAGGAGCTGGATGTGTGCCGTCTACACCTCTCCAAGTCTGCAGAAGGGCAGCTGTGTGATTTACTGCGGGAAGACCTGAGGCCTCGATCAACAATCAGCATGGCCATCATAGTAGATGAAGGTGACAACAGCTTTAAATATTTATGGGCGCGGCTGGTTCCAGGCATAGGCGGGGAACCTAAGCTGTACCAGCCAAGGGGCAGTGAAGGCCAGCATTGGCAGGTGGCTGACTCCCTGTTTCGCAGGGCTAATGACTATTAAATTTGATTTGACACTTGCAGAGCAATGGCAGCGGTCACTTCACTTTTACTGGATAGCTGGCTTCCCCAAGGTGCTGGGGGCAATTGATGGCACTCACATGGCAATGAAAGTCACCTGTGAAGACTTGCAGAGCTACCTAAACAGGAAGGGTTTCCACTCCCTTAATGATCAGGTAGCATATGATGCCTGACTGCAAATCCTGCACGTTGATGCCATGCACGCTGGATCAACCCACGATGCCTTCATAGTAAAGAACTCCCACACATTCGGGGAGGGTGATTGGTTAATTGGGGACGAAGTGTAGCCCCTGCTGCCATGCTGATGACACCATTTCAGGCACCACAGACTGAGGCCGAGGTGAAATTTAATAAGGCTCATGTCTCCACCAGGCAGGTGGAGAGAGCCACTGGGGTGCTGAAGAGCCGCTTCAGGTGTATGGACAGACCCGGAGGCGTGCTGCAGTATTTTCCAGAGAGAGTGGGCAAGATTATTTTAGTGTGCTGCGCCCTGCACAATTTTGCTCTGGAACAAGGTATCGACCTGGACATCCTGGGAGAGGAGCCAGTCAAGATGAATGTTGTGCCATGGGAATTAGAGCCCAGGCATGCTGAACCTGAGCAGGAGGCAACCACTCGACAGGGCAGGGCTCTCAAAGCACAGCTTATAGAGCATAGTTTCACATAATGAGCCCCCTCTGCGCTGAGAACAGAAGACGACTCGGACACTGATAATTTAAAAATCAAGAGATTTATACAATAATTGAAATCTCCAATTGTTAACTGTTAACGTTAAATGAATAGAAAGTTATATCTTTTGGCATTTCAAAAAATATAGCCAAATTTGTTTCTTCTTCCCATTTGTTACAACAAACATTGATTTTTTTCTTTTGTAATACCGTACTAAATCTTTGTAACATTTTATAATCAACAAGAGTGAGAAGATTTATTCAAAAATGTTCACATGAAAAAATACAAAAATGTTCAAAAATTATTCAACATTAAGAAAATGCAAAGATGAAACTTCAACAATTATTCAAAAAGTGCAAAGATGAAACTCTAACCACCATTTGAAAATTTTAACATTATAAACATGCAAAGAATAAAATTAAACAATGTTTCAAAAAACTATGTCAACTCCCCCCTTGGACGACTAGGAAGAGAAAGTGGAGGTAGTAGAGACAGGAATTAAATTCCCTCTACTCTCTCAAGGCACCTCACTTGGTCCCTGTGCCCAGATGAGCTCTCCTACCCGCTGCCCCACTGCGCTGTCTACCAGCCACTGTGGATGGAATGTTCTCCTGCTGTGTGGTGAAGGAATGTAGGTCTGATGAGCCATGGGCCTGTGGCTCGCCGAATCTTACGGCCAGCTGATCATGGAGCAGGGATGCTGCTACCTACTTCCCATGATTGAGATCCTGAGCTGCTTCTTGTGGCCTGCTGTGTGCAGCTGATAACATGCTGGCTGCTGTAAGGCTGGAGTCCAAGGCGGTGCAGCCATTCATGGAAGTGGAAACATCAACCACATAGACCCTACGTGCCATCAACCACATAGACCCTACGTGCCAATCCACCAGTTCACCAACAAGCTCACCAACCGCTGTGATGGGTGGAATGATGGCAGCTGTGATGCCCGGCAAGGTCTCAGTGACAGACTATAAGCCGTCTCTTATAACAGCCTCCAGTCTGCCTCCTAAGGTTTGATTTGTAGAAGCCTGAACCTCCATCGAGTTGGGGGCCCTAGCTTCTACTTCATCATCCCCTTGCAGGGGATCTGCTGGATAGCCCAAGGCAGCAGTCAATTGGCAGTGAATGGGCTCCTGGACTTGAGCCGTTACCTATCCAATGTTGTTGCAGATCTGCGCAGCAAATTCTGAGACCAGGCCAACAAGGTTCTCCAATGTGTCCTTGATGGAGGCCAGGCAATTCATCCCCCTCTAGTGCTCCATTAGCAGGTGCCTCCTCATTTCTGCAGATGACAAGTCAGGCTCACTAACTCACCACTCCATGTCCCCCTTCTGGCTGATCTCACCAGAGAGGCAGATACATCCTCCACCTCCTCCAAGTTTTCCACTGCCACAGTGCTGCTGGAGTCAGATGCCTGGGAACTATCGCGGCACAGAAGTACTCTCCGAGCACGGTCATGTGTGTCCGTGCTGGTGCCAGGCTGAGAAGAGTCGGTTGGCTTGAGGGTGGGGTTGAGGGTTTACTCCCAGGAAGGAGTGTTAGTGAGAAATGCCTTGTGAAGTCAGGGCACTCTCCTTCCATCTCCCACTGGGGCTACTCCACCTCATTTTCCCACACACTCGCCACCTCCTCCACCTCCTCCTCCGAGTTGTCCCCTCTGACTCCTCCAGTGGAACCGCCTTTGATCTTCTTTGCTGTGGGGAGAAAACCAGATGATTAGAATGTTTATATTGCCAGGAGGGAGGGGAGTGGGTGGCAACCCTCTGCCACTGTCCTGTACGGAATGCTGAATGGCCAAAGGGTAGGTATTCACCGGTTGTTGGACTCTCCCAACCCACCTCGGCCCCCGTCATAGCCACAATGGTGCATCTCCCCAGCAGCTCCACTGCCTTCTGTTCATGGGGAGTCAACACCCTGAGGCTTGGGGTGCCCCCACAACTCTTTGCTCTTTCCTGGGCATTGTGCGCATGCTTGGCCTGCAAAGAAAAAAGGAAAAGATCAAAATGTGTTACAAGCAATTCCAGCAAACTACTGCTGTGCATATATCAGGAGAGGAGGCTTCAGTCCTCTCCAACAGATTGCTGGTCCGGTTGCTTCGCCTGAGTCTTACCGATTGGGTGTTGCAGAAGGAATGGAAATAAATTTCTCACCTTCCCTGACCTTGTCAGGTCATTGAATGTCTTCTGGCACTGGTCCGCTGTCCTGGGGATCTTTGTAGACCTACTCAGTGTCTCCGCCACCTCCCTCCAGGCACGCCTCCTCACTGCCTGTGAGGGCTGGACCCCAGATGAGGCAACCAGGCTCCCTTGCCGCGCCTTGATCTCATTGAGGAGGGCCTGGGGGTCCTGATCACTGAAGTTACAAACGCTCTCGTGGGAATTCTTTGTCATTCTTTGGTCAGTCATCTGCAGGGAGGGAAAATGACAGAATACTTTCAGACTGCTTAGCATACTGCTCAGGAGAGCGATTAAAAATACTCACTAGTCAATGCAGAGATCGTTAAATCAATTTGTGCACTGCTCAGATTGAAATCACTCACTGCTCTTAAAACTTATGCATTAATGAATTAATTAAAACCAATGCATTATTAACTTACACATTAATAAATTAATATCAATTAAAATCAATCAATCAGATCAATGCAGTTCCTTAAATCAATATGCACACTGCTCACATTGAAATCACATCGATCAGATAAGTCAGGCTACATGGAATTTTTTGCAGAAAGTGAGGCGTGTCCTCTTACCTTTTAGTCTTTAGCCTCACTCTGCAGGAACAATTACCACCGTGGCTTTAATATGATGCCCTCACCAGATACTTGAGGCCGGATTGGCTCTATTCCCAGTCACTAATCGATCAGGCCCGTTTATGTTCTTCCATTGCGTTGATTCATGCGAAATTTTACGTTCAGCATTATGCAAATGAGTTTAGGAGGAAACTTGAACTATAACTTCAAATTGGAAAAACAGTGCAATTTCTAGCGCATTTTGGGCACAATTTCCCGATTGCACCCAAAGCAGAAACTCTAGGCCTGTATGTCCTGAGGTGCCCACCAGTAAGCAGAACGCCTCGAATGTGTTCCCTCTCCAGGGCCATCCAGCTGCAGACAAGACTGCGGAAGAGAGGCAGGTAGCCGGAGCGCTCATCCTGGACCTGTGAATAATATTTAAGCTTTATGTGTTTTTTTTAATGTTACACATTTTAATTTTTATATGTATATTGTTGTCATCCTCAACCATCTGGGGGTTGGGGGTCTATAACCCATTCTTAACCCTAGTCCTTTGAATTCAAGTCAGACTATTTAATTTTGCGTAATACCCTAGGACATTAATTCAGTTTCTTTCACTTACAAATGGTGCTGAACATATAAATCTACCCCCCCTTCCTTCCTATACTCATATCCTCCCTGGACACCCTGTAACCTCTAATATTCAATTCACTCCCATCTTGTGGAGTAAGGTATGTTTCATTAATCCCTACAACACCATAATTACCGCCACCAGATCTCTTGAGCATCTTATTATGAATGCTTCTAGTCTTCAGGTATAGGCACTTTATTATATTATTTACCTTATCATGTTTTTTTTGTGGTTTTCTAGTATGCCTGGCATAACTTTTTGTTTTGGGGTTTTTCTCCCCTTTAGTTGACTATTCTCCAAATTTCATGCATCTTTGAGGAGATATGAATTAAACGGTCAAGTCTATAATAAGTTTATGTATTGAACACAGTTCAGTATCACCTGGGACTGTATGTGAAGATTCTTGTGGACCTTCTATGGACTTATAGGGCAGGGGTTAAAATCCCTTGAACATTGTGGTTAAAACCCCTTGAACATTGTGAATTTAAAACCTTTTAGACATTACATTTGAAAGAAACGGTTAACTTGCCCCTTTGGACATTTGGACAGTATAAATTTAAAACCCCAAAAGCAGCAGCAATGTACAAACACTTCAACAAGCTTCGGTTTTCAATAACAACCGATAAGAACAAAAGCAACAACATACAAAAGCATCGAGAAGGTTCTGGAAGCTTTGAGAAAGTTTAAACAAGTCTTTAGTTCTCAAAACAATTTCGATTTTCATAATAACTTTGGTTCTCAATGCAATTAATTTGGAAAAACAGTGCTGAAATAACAAGAAATCTTGAGAACGATAACTGCACTTGGATTCACAGAGGTAAGAAGATACAGCTGGTGAAGAGACTGAGCCTCAATTCACACGGACAAGTGGTCCAGCCAACTATCCATCATTAATGCAATGGTGAGTGAGTGACCAAAATGGGACTTCTCGTAACTTTGAACACAACTTAACTGCAAAAAAAATATAAAGATAGGACATTGTAGCAGCTTCAACAGTCAACAATTGGAGAGTCAGCAATCGGAGGAGCTGCGGTCAGGGGAGCTTGACGAAGCTTCGCCTGGAAGAAGAAACTTCAACAACAAAAAGAAGAAACTCCAACAAGAGAAAGAACCTCAAGACATGAGATGCTGATCGCTCCTGAACTGCGTTGATGCTGGAATCCTTGGTTTTTAAGGTTGTATGTATTGCTTGCTTTGCTTCATGCTTGTGTGAACTTTTACATCATTAAATAATCGTTTTTGATTAACGAAACTACTGCGTAAGGGTGACTTTCTTTGACTGCTATTGTTCAGGCCCACAAACCACATAGTCAGACAAAGAAAGTGTAAAATATTGTGTCCTAACAGAAAGGGTTAACATCCTTGTCCAACGTCTAGACTCAGACAGTTTTTCTGGGAAGAGGCATAGGAGGGTATATAAAATTGGAAGTGATAGTTCAAGAATCCATAACAAAACTGGAAGCAGCAATTCAAGAATACATAGCATAGGAGTTACCAAGTGGTGAGGAAGGGTTCTCAGTGGAGGACCATCATGTAAACCACTTTGAAGCATACGATGATAGATGGACACGTATGTTTGAGGAGTGGCCACCATAAAAAAAACAGGCTGGAGCCGTATGGCTATTGGCCCTCAGCAAACAAAAAGAAAGTGATGAGAAGGAAAAGCAAGGGTTAGAAACAGAAGTATCTGATCTACATAGGGAACTGGGAGTGGTAAAGGAATAATTGGGAAGGACACTTGATAGCTGGAAAGAAGAACAATTGGGAAAGATATTTGGGAACAGAATGGTGAAAACCTTATCCAGACTTCAGAATGCTACATGGAGTACTTTCAAACCCAGGCAATAATTAAAGAAAATAATTTGACCTTAAATAATTTGATCTGAAGTCAGGCAACTCAAAATGAGCTATTACAACAATTGCGAAAAGTAGTCATGGAATGGGATGATCTAAAAGCAGCCATGCGAGGACAGACGAGCACCAACAATAAATGCCGTAGAGGTTCAGAAATATCTCATTCCCATTTTAAATGTATGATAGCTGTATTAGAAAAAGTCCTGCAAGTAAAACCAGGAATTATCTGCACCATGAAGGGAGATGATAGTGATAATGAATTAGACGATCAGGATTGGAGTGATTCAGATAGAGATCAGCCATGGGATGAGCCCCCTCCCACGGCACCAATGGACCAGGTCAAGTATCTTGTAGACAACCAAGATGTAAGGGGAGCTGTGGCCGGCAGATTCACTCACTGTCCCCTATACCCCATAGCAACTACAGGAAATGTTCAAACAGATTCCCAAATTTGATGGAAAGGGAAATGTGGTAAAACACTTTGAAGAGGTAACACAGGTTGCGAAGGTTAATGGATGGATGAAGTTGAAATGGTCCGCTTGTTGCTATACGCCCAGGGGCCGGTGATATATGGGGTGCTCCCTCAGGATAGAAAACATGGTAGAGGATTTTGGGCACAAACCCAAGAGTCTGTACTTACTGCCATTTGATTTAACAGGGGGGATCTCAGCGAAATATTGACCAAGTGTATGCAAGAACCCAATGAGCATTCCGAGGTATTTACCGACTGTTTATGGCAATACTATGATAGAGTCTATAGGCCAGGATTAAATGGAGCTGACTCGGCAAACCATCCCGCCACAGCTAGATGGTTAAGGACTTTGATTAGTCACGCATAGCTGTACCTGCAAGCCATGGGGGGGATTTTGACCCTGAAAACCCAGCTCAGGCAGATTCTATAGTCTTGAAAGGGACTGTACTTCAATGGGAGAACAGAAAGTTGTCGATTAAACCAAAACAACCAGTATGCTCTGTGCACACTCCAGCATGGACATTACACGAGGACCCGGAAGGGGAGGGATCCAGAATAAATCCCTGCGCTGATAGGAGGAAATGTTACAATTGTAAAATGGGACATTTTGCCAAAAAATTGTAAAACGCCCCTTCGAGGGAAACCCATGGCTCCAATTAGGCTATGATGGAATATAGGAGAAAGGGAGAAAGTTACAAGCTACAGAATGTGTTTGTTATTATTCAGTGTACTGTCTCTTTAAAAGCTTGTGTTTGTGTTTTCTTTTCACTGTTGTGGGCTACGCCCCCTTTTGAATACTTGTTTTATGTTTTATCCTTTTTGTGTAATGTTACAAAGATTTTGTTTGGTGTAAGGCTAACTTTTTCTTCAGTTATATTCAGTATTTTTAGTCTTTTGGAAAGGCGCCTGAAGAAAGAACGACACAAAAGATGATGTAATTTACTGGGTTGTAATAAGCACGTGCTTTTTGATAATTTTATGTGTCCTGTATTGTGTTTAGTTAACAAATCTTGCTGAATTAAAAGAGGAGTCATTGAGGTTAGCTAACCTATTAAATTGGGAAAACCAGACTTTCATCGTGGAGACGGTACAATTCTGGTTATTATAAATTGTGTGAGGGTTTCTAAATCCGGACATGAGTTTATCACGTATGAAAATTGGTATTATCGATTTCTTAAAGGATCTCCTGCTATCTTTATGACAACAATCTGGAGATGTCTTGTAGTTCGACTAACTAAACGCCAAAGGCTGTACAACAATTGGAATTTTATCTGAAACATCTATTTGTTGATGCTCAACCTACTCTGAGATGAACGAACTGAAATGCTGCCTTCTTGACCAGAATGTATTTAAAATGAATAATGTGGTTAATAATGATTTCTGCTTGTTTTAACAGCACAAAGACTTTTTAAAAACTGCTATTGCTTTATACCATTTGCATTAAAGACTGTGGTCTTGTTTTAAATCACTTCAACCATTTATAAAACATTGTTTTCTTAATGTGGTTACATCTTGTAAACACAAAGAGAAGGACTTGGAGTTGGAAATTCCAAATTCAGCTTTCCTATGTACATCTGTGCATGGGATAGACAGGGTTAATTTCAGACGGGCTGCTAGTTTAAAAAGAGAGAGAGGAAACACCTCTCTTTGAGAGAGATAAGACAGAGAAGCTAGCCAGTCTCTCATTCATTTTTCTCGACATATTTTTCCGGGTTTGTTTGTTAAAGGGATTATCTTTGAAATTTAGTGCTATTGTCGCAGTACTTTAATCAAATAAAATTGTTTAAAGTTTCTTAATTTAGTGGATATTTCCCCACGGGTGATAGAAGGAAATCTGGTATATCACGGAGAAAAGTATCAGTGTAAGGTGGCCAACTAAAACCACCATGAAGATTCAATAAAAGCAGGAGTGTTGTCTGACACTCAAGATATATGTAGACGGATCCAGTAGAGTAGAGGAGGGAGAAAGGAAGACAGGATATGGAATATATGACCTGGACAAACAAATAGAATTGGCTATTAAACTGCCTTCACACATGTCTGCACAGGCAGCCGAATTGGCAGCTGTAGCGTATGTGGTCACACATCCAGTTCAGTTCCCAACTCCCTTTACCATTCAGATTCCATGTATGTGTATAACTCTCTGACGGAGTATCTTCCGATCTGGGAAAAGAGAGGCTTTATCTTAGACGACGGGAAGACATTACCCTCTACCCCCATTTTGAAAGTATTTTTAACAAAGCGCAGGAAGTTTCCAGAGAAATAGCAGTGTCTAAAGTTAAGACACATACTAAGAATGAGCCTCTATGTGAGGGAAATCAAAAAGCAGATGAATTGGTCAAGAAAGGACAGGATTGGGATCTGGTAGAAATGTTTCCCCCAATGGGAGCAAGGGCACAGAATGTACTCTGGGTGGGGGACTTCAATGTCCATCACCAAGAGTGGTTCAGTAGCACCACTACTGACCGAGTCCTAAAGGGCATAGCTGCTAGACTGGGCCTGCGGCAGGTGGTGAGTGAACCAACACGAGGAAAAAACTTACTTGACCTCATCCTCACCAATCTACCTGTCGCAAATGCATCTGTCCATGACAGTATTGGTACGAGTGACCACCGCACAGTTCTCGTGGAGATGAAGTCCTGTCTTCGCACTGAGGACACCATCCAACGTGTTGTGTGACACTACCACCGTGCTAAATGGGATAGATTCAGAACAGATCTAGCAGCTCAAAACTGGGCATCCCAGACCCGTGTCATGTTCCTCTTGTGAGATGTGGGAATTCAGGGATCCTTCCTGTGTCCCTGGTTCCTTCACCTGCAGGAAGTGTGTCCAGCTGCAGCTACTGTTTGACCGCTTGACGGCTCTGGAGCTGTGGATGGACTCACTTTAGAGCATCCGCGATGCTGAGGAAGTCGTGGATAGCACGTTCAGTGAGTTGGTCACACCACAGATAAAAATTACTGAGGGAGATAGTGAATGGGTGACCAACAGACAGAGGAAGAGTAGGAAGGCAGTGCAGGGGTCCCCTGCGGTCATCTCCCTCCAAAACAGGTATACCGTTTTGGATGCTGTTGGGGGAGATGGCTCACCAGGGGAAGGTGACAGCGGCCAGGTTCATGGCACCGTGGCTGGCTCTGCTGCACAGGAGGGCAGGAAAAAGAGTGGTAGAACTATAGTGATAGGGGACTCGATTGTAAGGGGAATAGACAGGCGTTTCTGCGGACGCAACCGAGACTCCAGGATAGTATGTTGCCCATCTGGTGCAAGGGTCAGGGATGTCTCGGAGCGGCTGCAGGACATTCTGGAGGGGCAGGGTGAACAGCCAGTTGTCGTGGTGCATATAGGTACCGACGATATAGGTAAAAAACGGGATGAGGTCCTACAAGCTGAATTTAGGGAGTTAGGAGTTAAACTAAAAAGTAGGACCTCAAAGGTAGTAATCTCAGGATTGCTACCAGTGCCACGGGCTAGTCAGAGTAGGAATGACAGGATAGCTAGGATGAATACGTGGCTTGAGAGATGGTGCAAGAGGAAGGGATTCAAATTCCTGGGCCATTGGAACTGGTTCTGGGGGAGGTGGGACCAGTACAAATTGGACGGTCTGCATCTGGGCAGGACTGGAACCAATGTCCTAGGGGGAGTGTTTGCTAGTGCTGTTGGGGAGGGTTTAAACTAATGTGGCAGGGGGATGGGAACCGATGCAGGAAGTCAGTGGGAAGTAAAGTGGTGACAGAAACAAAAGGCAGTAAGGGAGAGTGTACAAAACATGACCAGACAGATGGTCTGAGAAAGCAGGGCAAAGACCAAGGGAAGTCTAGATTAAACTGCATTTATTTCAATGCAAGAAGTCTGATGGGCAAGGCAGATGAACTCAGGGCATGGATGGGTACATGGGACTGGGATGTTATAGCTATTACTGAAACATGGCTAAGGGAGGGGCAGGACTGGCAGCTCAATGTTCCAGGGTACAGATGCTATAGGAAAGATAGAGCAGGAGGTAAGAGAGGAGGGGGAGTTGCGTTCTTGATTAGGGAGAACATCACGGCAGTAGTGAGAGGGGATATATCCGAGGGTTCGCCCACTGAGTCCATATGGGTAGAACTGAAAAATAAGAAGGGAGAGATCACTTTGATAGGATTGTACTACAGACCCCCAAGTAGTCAACGGGAAATTGAGGAGCAAATATGTAAGGAGATTACAGACAGTTGCAAGAAAAATAGGGTGGTAATAGTAGGGGACTTTAACTTTCCCAACATTGACTGGGACAGCCATAGCATTAGGGGCTTGGATGGAGAGAAATTTGTTGAGTGTATTCAGGAGGAATTTCTCATTCAGTATGTGGATGGCCCGACTAGAGAGGGGCCAAAACTTGACCTCCTTTTGGGAAATAAGGAAGGGCAGGTGACAGAAGTGTTAGTGAGGGATCACTTTGGGACCAGTGATCATAATTCCATTAGTTTTAGGATAGCTATGGAGAATGATAGGTCTGGCCCAAAAGTTAAAATTCTAAATTGGGGAAAGGCCAATTTTGATGGTATTAGACAGGAACTTTCAGAAGTTGATTGGGAGAGTCTGTTGGCAGGCAAAGGGACGTCTGGTAAGTGGGAGGCTTTCAAAAGTGTGTTAACCAGGGTTCAGGGTAAGCACATTCCCTATAAAGTGAAGGGCAAGGCTGGTAGAAGTAGGGAACCTTGGATGACTCGGGAGATTGAGGCCCTAGTCAAAAAGAAGAAGGAGGCATATGAAATGCATAGGCAGCTGGGATCAAGTGGATCCCTTGAAGAGTATAGAGATTGCCGGAGTAGAGTTAAGAGAGAAATCAGGAGGGCAAAAAGGGGACATGAGATTGCTTTGGCAGATAAGGCAAAGGAGAATCCAAAGAGCTTCTACAAATACATAAAGGGCAAAAGAGTAACTAGGAAGAGAGTAGGGACTCTTAAGGATCAACAAGGTCATCTATGTGCGGAACCACAAGAGATGAGTGAGATCCTAAATGAATATTTCACATCGGTATTTACGGTTGAGAAAGGCATGGATGTTAGGGAACTTGGGGAAATAAATAGTGATGTCTTGAGGAGTGTACATATTACAGAGAGGGAGGTGCTGGAAGTCTTAACGCGCATCAAGGTAGATAAATCTCCGGGACCTGATGAAATGTATCCCAGGACGTTATGGGAGGTTAGGGAGGAAATTGCGGGTCCCCTAGCAGAGATATTTGAATCATCCACCGCTACAGGTGAGGTGCCTGAAGATTGGAGGGTAGCAAATGTTGTGCCTTTGTTTAAGAAGGGCGGCAGGGAAAAGCCTGGGAACTACAGACCGGTGAGCCTGACATCTGTAGTGGGTAAGTTGTTAGAGGGTATTCTGAGAGACAGAATCTACAGGCATTTGGAGAGGCAGGGACTGATTAGGATCAGTCAGCATGGTTTTGTGAGAGGAAAATCATGTCTCACAAATTTGATTGAGTTTTTTGAAGATAGATGAGGGCTGTGCAGTAGACGTGGTCTACATGGACTTTAGCAAAGCCTTTGACAAGGTACCGCATGGTAGGTTGTTACATAAGGTTAAATCTCACGGGATCCAAGGTGAGGTAACCAATTGGATACAAAATTGGATTGACGACAGAAGACAGAGGGTGGTTGTAGAGGGTTGTTTTTCAAACTGGAGGCCTGTGACCAGCGGTGTGCCTCAGGGATCGGTGCTGGGTCCGCTGTTATTTGTTATTTATATTAATGATTTGGATGAGAATTTAGGAGGCATGGTTAGTAAGTTTGCAGATGACACCAAGATTGGTGGCATTGTGGACAGTGAAGAAGGTTATCTAGGATTGCAACGGGATCTTGATAAATTGGGCCAGTGGGCCGATGAATGGCAGATGGAGTTTAATTTAGATAAATGTGAGGTGATGCATTTTGGTAGATCGAATCGGGCCAGGGCCTACTCCGTTAATGGTAGGGCGTTGGGGAGAGTTATAGAACAAAGAGATCTAGGAGTACAGGTTCATAGCTCCTTGAAAGTGGAGTCACAGGTGGATAGGGTGGTGAAGAAGGCATTCAGCATGCTTGGTTTCATTGGTCAGAACATTGAATACAGGAGTTGGGATGTCTTGTTGAAGTTGTACAAGACATTAGTAAGGCCACACTTGGAATACTGTGTACAGTTCTGGTCACCCTATTATAGAAAGGATATTATTAAACTAGAAAGAGTGCAGAAAATATTTACTAGGATGCTACCGGGACTTGATGGTTTGACTTATAGGGAGAGGTTGGATAGACTGAGACTTTTTACCCTGGAGAGTAGGAGGTTTAGGGGTGATCTTATAGAAGTCTATAAAATAATGAGGGGCATAGTTAAGGTAGATAGTTAAAATCTTTTCCCAAAGGTAGGGGAGTCTATAACGAGGGGACATAGATTTAAGGTGAGAGGGGAGAGATACAAAAGGGTCCAGAGGGGCAATTTTTTCACTCGAAGGGTGGTGAGTGCCTGGAGCGAGCTGCCAGAGGCAGTAGTAGAGGCAGGTACAATTTTGTCTTTTAAAAAGCATTTGGACAGTTACATGGGTAAGATGGGTATAGAGGGATATGGGCCAAGTGCAGGCAATTGGGACTAGCTTAGTGGTATAAACTGGGTGACATGGACATGTTGGGCCGAAGGGCCTGTTTCCATGTTGTAAACTTCTATGATTCTATGATTCTATGAGGCGCTGTGGGCCATCAGCAGCAGCAGAATTGTATTCCAGCACAATCTGTAACCTCATGGCCCGACATATTCCTCACTCTACCATTACCAACAAGCCAGGGGATCAACCCTGTGTCGAAACTTAATATTACTTATTACTATACAAATGCATTAACACCCAAACAAGTAGTACAAAGAGAAACTTTATTGAACCTTAACTTGTATACAAGTGGAAGAGCACCTCAAAACAATGGTTGAGGGTACAACTTCGCCAAGTTAAAGAAACAGCTCATGTTTATACAATTCAGTAAACAACGCCCCACCTGTTATAGAATATCGGCGTACACATACATTCTTTATTGGCTCAGGTAGTTGGTCAATCAAATAGTGAGCCCGCCCTTGAACACCCATAGCCATCTATAGCCACCTTGCATGTAGGCCTGAGAAAGTCATCTGCTTTCTCCCTACATTCCTGTCTCTCATTATCAGTAGGGCTGTAGCTAGTCTGAAGGCTACATGGCCATTTATTCCTGTAGTTAGTTACATCCCTATCGCGGGGGAGGACAGGCTGCACAGGTTGTGCTAGGCGACTTGCTCAACTAAATTAATTATCAACGTGAGAAACTCAAAAATAATTACACAATTGTGCTTCTATGTGTACGTGTCTATTATGTGAGTTAAGTGAATTAATATGGTCAAGTATCCCTTCATGCACTTCCACACCTGGTTCAATGAGGAGTGTAGAAGAGCATGCCAGGAGCAGCTCCAGGCATACCTAAAAATGAGGTGCCAACCTGGTGAAGCTACAACTCAGGACTACATGCACGCTAAACAGCGGAAGCAACATGCTATAGACAGGGCTAAGCGATTCCACAACCAACGGATCAGATCAAAGCTCTGCAGTCCTGCCACATCCAGTCGTGAATGGTGGTGGACAATTAAACAACTAACAGGAGGAGGAGGCTCTGCAAACATCCCCATCCTCAATGACGGCAGAGTCCAGCATGTGAGTGCAAAAGACAAGGCTGAAGCGTTTGCAACCATCTTCAGCCAGAAGTGCCGAGTGGATGATCCTTCTCGGCCTCCTCCCGATATCCCCACCATCACAGAAGCCAGTCTTCAGCCAATTCGATTCACTCCACGTGATATCAAGAAATGGCTGAGTGCACTGGATACAGCAAAGACTATGGGCCCCGACAACATCTCGGCTGTAGTGCTGAAGACTTGTGCTCCAGAACTAGCTGCACCTCTAGCCAAGCTGTTCCAGTACAGCTACAACACTGGCATCTACCCGACAATGTGGAAAATAGCCCAGGTACGTCCTGTCCACAAAAAGCAGGACAAATCCAATCCGGCCAATTACCGCCCCATCAGTCTACTCTCAATCATCAGCAAAGTGATGGAAGGTGTCGTCGACAGTGCTATCAAGCGGCACTGACTCACCAATAACCTGCTCACCTATGCTCAGTTTGGGTTCCGCCAGGACCACTCGGCCCCAGACCTCATTACAGCCTTGGTCCAAACATGGACAAAAGAGCTGAATTCCAGAGGTGAGGTGAGAGTGACTGCCCTTGACATCAAGGCAGCATTTGACCGAGTGTGTCACCAAGGAGCCCTAGTAAAATTGAAGTCAATGGGAATCGGGGGAAAACTCTCCAGTGGCTGGAGTCATACCTAGCACAAAGGAAGATGGTAGTGGTTGTTGGAGGCCAATCATCTCAGCCCCAGGACATTGCTGCAGGAGTTCCTCAAGGCAGTGTCCGAGGCCCAACCATCTTCAGCTACTTCATCAATGACCTTACCTCCACCATAAGGTCAGAAATGGGGATGTTCGCAGATGATTGCACAGTGTTCAGTTCCATTCGCAACCCCTCAGATAATGAAGCAGTCCGAACCCGCATGCAGCAAGGCCTGGACAACATCCAGGCTTGGGCTCATAAGTGGCAAGTAACATTCGTGCCAGACAAGTGCCAGGCAATGACCATCTCCAACAAGAGAGAGTCTAAACACCTCCCCTTGACATTCAACAGCATTACCATCGTCGAATCCCCCACCATCAACATCCTGGGGGTCACCGTTGACCAGAAACTTAACTGGACCAGCCATATAAATACTGTGGCTACAAGAGCAGGTCAGAGGCTGGGTATTCTGCGGCGAGTGACTCACCTTCTGACTCCCCAAATCCTTTCCACCATCTACAAGGCACAAGTCAGGAGTGTGATGGAATACTCTCCACTTGCCTGGATGAGTGCAGCTCCAACAACACTCAAGAAGCTCGACACCATCCAGGACAAAGCAGCCTTCTTGATTGGCACCCCATCCACCACCCTAAACATTCACTCCCTTCACCACCGGCGCACAGTGGCTGCAGTGTGTAACATCCACAGGATGTACTGCAGCAATTCGCCAAGGCTTCTTCGACAGCACCTCCCAAACCCGCGACCTCAACCACCTAAAAGGACAAAAGCAGCAGGTGCATGGGAACAGCACCACCTGCACCACCTCCAAGTCACACACCATCCCGACTTGGAAATATATCGCCGTTCCTTCATCGTCGCTGGGTCAAAATCCTGGAACTCCCTTCCTCACAGCACTGTGGGAGAACCTTCACCACACGGACTGCAGCGGTTCAAGAAGGCAGCTCACCACCACCTTCTCAAGGGCAATTAGGGATGGGCAATAAATGCCGGCCTCGTCAGCGACGCCCACGTCCCATGAACGAATAGTAAAAAAAACTAATCAGCATGAGAAATTGCCTGACCCAATCGATTTGAAACAATTACAAAAAGAAGATCCTGAAATAAAGGCAGTAATGGTGACGCTAGAAAAGAAAGAAAACCCAAGGCGAGGATAAGCTAATAAGCCCAAATTAAAGGTGAAAGATGGGATCCTGTTGAACGACTAAAAGTGGGTGGTACCACAGAATGAATTAAATGCTTTTCTCTACCAAGCCCATGATGCACCCACCTCAGGATACCCCACCCACGGGGAATGTTAGAAAGGCTCCAGCAAGTAGCATGGTGGCCAGGAATGAAAGATCAGGTAGAGCATTACTGTCAAAACTGTTTAATTTGTAAACAACACAACCCAGACGTGAATACCAAGAAGGCACTGTTGTGTCACACTTGGCCAACAGCGGGCCTGTGAACCAATCTACAACTAGATTATATTGGGCCCTTTCCCCAGTCCTCTCGAGGAAATCAGTACATATTGGTGGTACTAGACACATTCTCAAAGTGGGAGCATTTCCGACCCCCAATGCAACAGTCCAGGTCACTGGTGAACCACATATTTATCAGATGGGGACTCCCAAATTCCATTGACTTGGACCAGGGAAGTCATTGTACTGGGTGGGTAATACAACTGCAGCTGCTAGGAATCAAAGCAAGATTCCATATCTCACATAATGCTACCTCCCCAGGCAGTGGAGAGAATGAACCGAACATTAAAAACAATGCTAGGCGCTGACTGGACAATCCCCCAAAACATGGGGACCAAATGTTGCCCTTGGCATTAGTGGCTATAAGATCCACTGAGTTACGTACTACCAAGGATTCACTCCATGATTTAATGGGAGAGTGATGAGAACCCCTGAACATTTGATGTGTCAGGATATATCTGAGCCTCAGTATCAGGCCTTGACTCAGGAGTGGTATGTTAACCAATTACGTGACTAACTACAATAGATAACGATCTTTGCAGCCGATAAAATCTAAAAAGGCCAACAAAATGTATTTTGACACCAAAGTCAAAGCAGCAGAATAGGATGTGGGACAAAAAGTGATGGTAAAACATACCAAACAACAGGACCATTCGCGGCTCGCTTTTCTGGACCATATCCGTTGTGGATAAAGTCAGTCCATCTGTGAACAAAGCAGTCCTGCAAAAGAGAAAAGCAAAATGGTTCCATGTCAACCAGCTAAAAAAGTACAAAGTACACTTGGGGTGGTCAGTACGAATTAACCCCTTCCAGGGTTAATTCACCAAGCACTTCTATCCCTATTGTAAAACCACCAAGCCTGGGCTTAACTTGTTTCTGAAATTGGAACTGATAAGATAAATTGATGAGTTGCTGTTCAAGCACTCCGGAAGGGAAAATTTACCTGCAGTTTAAGGGGATGGTCAAATTTTACTTGGAACAAAAAGAGTCCAGTCTAAGTGGTTTCTGCCCAATGCTGTGTATCGAGGAAAAAAGTATTTTGGGGAAATAAAATTGCACACCTGTCAGTCCAACAGTACTGCTTTCTAGATGGGATAGTTTTGAAATGACATAATTATATTCAAGCACAATATAGCAGGATATTTGGGGAAATAAAAGGTCCAAGAAGAGGTTAAGTCAAATAAACAAACAGCATAACTTGGACCAGGTTGGGAATGGTTAAATTTATGTTTTAAGGGTTAATAATATTGTATTGAACAGCAAAATTCCTCCAGGGCTCATGAATGAGATGAAATGGTTAATTGATAGCTTCCTCTTGGAAATGTTTGTGTCCTTACCTGTACTGATAGCCTGGCCACTACCCGCGACATCGGGACCATGAAGGGAGAGTAAGCAAAAGGTTAATGTGGTTCAGGAGAATGAGAAAACTTTTAATCAAGGCACTGACACACATTCCATAGAGAAACCAACTAATTAAAGTAAAGAAGGACATAGAATTTGGATTTCCAAAATTCATAGTTGTGTTCCTTTGATCTAACAACTGAGGACAAGGGAGAAATAATACTTAGCAAGAATTATCCACAAGATGGATAATGGTAAAAGGAGAGCTGGAGGATCTTTTAAGTCCATGATTTCTTGATAACATTGTACACCATAGCTTTCAGTACAATGTATTATGATTGTCTTTGTCTCCATCATGATGTGTGATATTAGTCAAATGAAACTTAAATTAAAAGAGCAAATGGCTCGAGGATGGTATGTGACGCTAACAAGATGAGGACCATAGATGCGTGATAACCGGGGGCTGTTGGAGATTAAGATTGAGAAGTGGTAAAGGAAACCGCTTTCTTGAATTACTTCTGTAGTTTAAAAACACCCTTTGGTCACCCTATTCCGCAGTTGTCATTAAGTCTTAGGTCCATACTGGCACGGTCGCACTACCTAGTGAAAATGGAACAAGCTAATGCTCTTATAGAATGATTAGTATGGCTTTAATCTGTACACAATGTATTCTTATGTGTAATATTTTTTGCGTATGTCACGACAAACCCGTCCTAAACGGAACCAATGTTATAAAAAAAAACTAACAACCAAAGACAATGCTCTAGGTGAATGAAGTGGATCAGTCAGAAGATCACAGACCCACTTGATGAGGGACTGTAGGGCAGAGACTAAAACCCTTGAACATCGTGGTTAAAATCCCTTGAACATTGTGTATTTAAAACCTTTTGTACATTTGGAGGATTAACATGGCCCTTTGGACTTTTGGACAGTATAAATTTAAAACTGCAAAAGGAGCAGCAATGTACAAACACTTCAATAAGCTTCCATTTCAATAACAACTGATAAGAAGGAAAGCAACAATATACAGAAGCATTGAGAAGGTTCAAATAGGTCTTTGGTTCTCAAAACAATTTTGATTCTCATAACAACTTTGGTTCTCAAAGCAATTAATTTGGAAAAACAGTGCTGAGATAACAAGAAATCCTTGAGAAAGAAAACTGCACCTGGATTCACACGGCTAAGAAGATACAGCTGGTGAAGAGACTGCACCTGGGCTCACACGGCTAAGAAGATACAGCTGGTGAAGAGACTGCACCTGGGCTCACATGGACAAGAAGCCATAGCAGGGCTCACATGGTTTTGAGCGGTCCAGCCAACCATCCGTCATTAATGCAATGGTGTGTGAGTGGCCAAAATGGGACTTCTCGTAACTTTGAACACTACCTAACTGCAAAAAAAACATTTAAAGATAGGACATCGTAGTAGCTTCAACAGTCAACAGTTGGAGAGTCAGCAGTCGGAGGAGCCATTCAGCCTAATCTGCCATTCAATTTGATTATGGCTGATCGGTATCTTAACTCCATCTACCCACCTTGGTTCCATATCCCTTAATGCCCTAGCCTAACGAATATTTATCAATCTCAGTTTTGAAATTTTCAATTGACCTAGCTGCATCAGCTTTTTGGGGGAGGGAGTTCCAGATTTCCACTATTCTTTGTATGAAGAAGTGCTTCCTGACATCACCCCTGAACAGCCTAGTGCTAATTTTAAGGTTATGCCCCCTTGTTCTGAACTCCCTTTCCAGAGGAAATAGTTTCTCTCTATCTACCTTATCAATTCATTTAATCATCTTAAACACCTCATGGAATTGAGGGCAAATTATTGACCGGGTTAGGAAATTGGCTGAGCAGCAGGAGACAGAGAGTAGGGATAATGAGCAGGTATTCAAATTGGCAGGGTGTAACTAGTGGTATCCCACAGGGATCTGTGTTGGAACCTCAACTATTCACTGTATTTATTAACGACTTAGATGACGGGATAGAAAGCCACATATCCAAGTTTGCCGATGACACAAAGATAGGCAGCATTGTAAGCAGCCTAGGTGGAAGCATAAAATTACAGAAAGATATTAATAGATTAAGTGAATGGATAAAATGGATTTCAATGTAGGCAAGTGTGAGGTCATCCATTTTGGACATAAAAAGGATAGATGAGAGTACTTTCTAAATGGTGAAAAGCTCGAAACAGTGGAGGTCCAAAAACACATTAGGGGTCCGTGTACATAGATCATTAAAATGTCACGGACAGGTACAGAAAATAATCAAAAAGGCTAATGGAATGCTGGCCTTTATATCTAGAGGAGGTAGAAGTTATGCTACAGCTATACAAAGCCCTGGTTAGACCACACCTGGAGTACTGTGTTCAGTTCTAGGCACCGCACTGCAGGAAGGATATATCGGCCTTGGAGGGAGAGCAGTGTAGATTTACTAGAATGATACCTGGACTCCAAGGGTTAAATTACTAGGCAAGATTATACAAACTAGGGTTGTACTCCCTGGAATTAAAAAAATTAAGGGGTGATTTCCAAGATATTAAGGGAACTCAGAGGATAGAGAGAAACTATTTCCACTGGTTGGGAAGTCTAGGACTAGGGGACATAGCCTAAAAATTAGAGCCAGGACGTTCAGGAGTGAAGTTAGGAAACACTTCTACACACAAAGTGTGGTATGAGTTTGGAACTCTTTTCTACAAATGGCAGTTGATGCTAGCTCAATTGTTAATTTTAAATCTGAGATTGATAGATTTTGTTAACCAAAGGTATTAAGGGATATAGAGTTAGGTCACAGATCAGCCATGATTTCATTGAATGGTGGAACAGGCTCGAGGGGCCAAATGGCCTGCTCCTCTTCCCATGTTCCTATAAATAATGGAGTGACATTGACAATTTTCCAATCCAAGGGCCAATTCCTGAATCAAGAGAGTTTTGGAAGATTGTGACTAAAGCATCTACAATTTCCTCACCTACTTCTTTTAATACCCTGGGGTGGAAACCATCAAGTCCTGACGATTTGTCTATCTTTAGTCTAATTATTTTCTCCATTACCATTTTTTACCTTATATTAACTTATTGCAGGATAAGGGGTCAGCCATTTAAGACTGAGATGAGGAAGATTTTCTTCACTCAGACGGCTGTGAATCTTTGGAATTCTCTACCACAGAGGGCTGTGGATGCTCAGTCATTGAGTATATTCAAGGCTGAGATAGATAGATTTTTGGACTCTAGGGGAATCAAGGCATATGGGGTCAGGCGCGAAAGTGGACTTGAGGCCAAAAATCACCCATGATCTTATTGAATGGTGGAGCAGGCTCGAAGGGCTATGTGGCCTACTCCTGCTCCCATTTATTATGTTTCTTATTAAATCAAGTAAATTCCTCCCCTTGATTTATTTTGAGTTTTCCTCTTATCTGTGGTATTGTATCCTCATCCTCTACTGTGAAAACTGATATAAAGTAGCTATTTAGCAAGTCTGCCATTCCTGATTTTCAATTACAATATCATCTGCATCTGTCTTTAAGGGGTCCACATTACTCTTAGGCACCTTCTTTCTGTTAATTGACTTGTAAAAACCTTTAGTGTTGTTCTTGATATCCTTCGCAAGTTTTTTCTCGTATTCCCTTTTTGCAACTCTTCCTACTTTCTTTGCAGTCCTTTGCTGTTCTTTATATCTCTCACAGTCCGCAGGGAGAGATATAAAGGTCAGGTCAGTTTTCATCTGAAAAGAGAAAGATGGGTTAACCTTTCAAATGTAGCCCTTCATCAGAACTTTTCAGAAAAAAGTCAGATCCAGTTTGCTTTGCTGAATCCCCTAAAAACCCACATTTCACAATTGTGCTCATTTCTATTACTCTTCTATTATGGATTTGTCCACATTACTTGAAAATAACAACTGTTTATAGCAACAAATATTCACTTGTCCAATATTACCACTTCGATGGCTATAATTGTTAGACTTACTCAATTCTGCTTTTGCGGCATCTCCCATATAGTAAAGTTCTGCATTAGAAAACATGCTTCCAACTTTCTAAAGTCACTGAGAAAATGCAAGTGCGTTTTACTCCCAAATCCATTGTGAATTCTAATTATTCTGGATATTCTTTCACACATCGTCTTAGTATTTCATCAAACTTCATTCTTTCTGGCTTATCTTGTATTGCATAAACAAATAAATCAATCAACTCATTTATTATATTTTAGAAAGATAAAAGCGAAACGCCAGAATAGACCACACATAGATCATTACTAAAAGGGGAAAGATAGGTTAACGTTCGGATGGCACTCTGCATCAGAATGTTCATTATATTTTTCTTCCTCTTGAGCTTCTAACCATATACTGCTCGCTGATATCATTCAGTAGACATTTATGTTCAGAATATTTAGTCCATAAAATCAGCACAGCCATTTACTGGGTGGAAAAGAAATCATGGTCACCTTTACTTTTAACAATAAATTTATCGGCAGCGCCCAAGGTGTGCCTATATTGGCACAGGCGCAAGCCAGGATCACGCAAATTGACTGACGCTAGGAAATCCAATAGGGTCAGCTTATTGGGTCACCGGCGGAGTGGGATCGTAGGTTTTCAGTTCTATTATTTCCATAGCACTGCTGTAGAAAACATGCAGAGGTTGCTACGACAACCTCTGCAAGACATGCCAGATCATCGACACAGATACCACCATCACACGAGAGGACACCACCCACCAGGTACATGGTTCATACTCCTGTGACTCGGCCAACGTTGTCCACCTCATACGTTGCAGGAAAGGATGCCCCGGAGCATGGTACATTGGCGAGACCATACAGAAACTGCGACAACGGATGAACGGACACCGCGCAACAATTGCCAGACAGGAGGGTTCCCTCCCAGTCGGGGAACACCTTAGCAGTCAAGGACATTCAGCCACCGATCTTCGGGTAAGCGTTCTCCAAGGCGGCCTTTGAGACACACAACGCAAAATCGTCCAGCAGAAATTGATAGCCAAGTTCCGCACCCATGAGGACGGCCTCAACC
This sequence comes from Heptranchias perlo, assembly GCF_035084215.1. Taxonomy (NCBI): domain Eukaryota; kingdom Metazoa; phylum Chordata; class Chondrichthyes; order Hexanchiformes; family Hexanchidae; genus Heptranchias; species Heptranchias perlo. Next base: position 139,403,104 of record NC_090325.1, read on the forward strand.
GGGATCTTGGGTTCATGTCACGCAAGACGTAACCCCACCAGCGGGAAAAAAAAGTTATCTGTTTTTAAGACAACGGGACATTCTCTCTCTCTCTCTGCCTTTCGGGTCTCTTTCTCTCCTTGTCTGTGTAATTTGACCCTTGTGTATTCAGTATACTGGGACATACTGTTTTCCGTGGCTAACCTGTCTGAACACCAACGACACCTTTGATTCCCAGCCTAATATAAGATATGCAATTTGAGAATCTCTCATTCACTCACTCACCTGACAAAGGAGATAATCTCCGAAAGCTTGTGATTTTCAAATAAAACTGTTGGACTATAACCTGGTGTTGTAAGATTCCTTACATTTGTAGAAAACATAGTGATTCTATATTACGACTTTAACGTGTGGGTCCTAAAACCTTTACAGGAGATGGTAACCAAGATCCATGGAAATGGATGTCCTTTTTTTTGGTTTGCATTTGCTTGCTCCCCCTTGTCTGCAGCGTTCGGTGTATCTGGCTGCAGATATTCCTGACCAAGGCGTTACACCTGAACCCTTTGATCTTCTTTCAGACGCTCACCGACTTGCTCTGCACGATATTCCCAGCGTCTTTTTGACGCCCACAGAACTGGCGCAGCGGCGGCGCGCGCGCTGCCCGGGACACGCGCACTCCCGCGGTAGTGATGCAGCCACGCCCCCCGGCGTGGCCCGGGACACGCGCACTCCCGCGGTAGTGATGCAGCCACGCCCCCCCTCCTCGCGGGCGCGCGGCCCGGGACACGCGCACTCCCGCGGTAGTGATGCAGCCACGCCCCCCCCTCCTCGCGGGCGCGCGGCCCGGGACACGCGCACTCCCGCGGTAGTGATGCAGCCACGCCCCCCCTCCTCGCGGGCGCGCGGCTCGGGTCACGCGCACTCCCGCGGTAGTGATGCAGCCACGCCCCCCTCCGCGCGCGCGACAAAAAAATGGCGATGGCGGCGGCGCTGGTGGTGGAACTGAATGTGGATGACGAAGAGGTAAATGGCGGCCGGCCGCTGTCTTGAGTGTGGAGTCGCTCTCACCACCCTGTGTCAGCGGCAGTAAGTGGGTCTCCCGGTCGGTCTGTCTGTGTGTCCGGCCTCGCCACCCGAGCTCCCTCTGTCCCGGCCTTGGGAGACGTGAATCCCGCTCCAGCGGTTGGGGCGGGGTGGTCGCAGCTTCGGCTGCAGCGGACTTGTCCTGCTCGTCAGCTGCATTGACTGAGGTTTTTATTATTAAAATATACAAAAACAAGATTACTCCCCCAAAGCCTGGAATTGCGCTGGGAGAGGTGAGCGGGAGCAATGAATGGGGGAGGGAGGTGCTGGCTTCTCCCAGTCGAGCTGTCACTGTCAGGCTGACGGATATTTCTCAGCCCCCGACAGATGTTCAGCTTTTTTTTTGTTAACGGTAACTCACAAAACCCGGTTGATTATTAATAAACTGCCGATCTTAGACCCGATTTATAGAACGCGAAAACTGCTTGCTGCTGTTACATTTCAATTTTAATAAACACACAAAAATGTTGCTAAGTTTCATCTAACAAAATGTAACTTCAACCGCAAGTGATGCTGTCCTGGTTATTGGGACTATTTAGTAGTTTTGTACATTTTGTTAAGTTTAAGGTATATTTGAAAATGGTTAATAATGAGAACAGTGATAGCACACATTTCATATTAATAGTCCTTTTATTTTTTTGTACCTTCAGTAGGAGTTCTGTTACTTTTGTGTGTCAGCTTGGCTCAGGTGGTAGCACAGTGGCGCCTCAGTCCCACACCAGGACTTGACATTTCAGTGCGTTACAGAGGGAGTACTGCACTATCGGAAGTATTGTCACTAATATGCCTCCCTCCACCAAAAATGGATTAACTGGACAACCCATTCATCTTGTGATCTTGCTGCCTTTACATACATAGTAATCATTGTAGGTGAAACATTTTGAAATGTTTGAGACATAAGTTGCTCGATAAATATATTTCATTAAAATATTTCACTGCATTGATTCTTGAGGTACCACTCAGATGTTGTCCCAAAATATTGTAGAAATTTAACAAAGATTGCAGGTACTGTTGATGTCTTAAACCATAAAAATAACTAAAAGTGAAGATCAAAAGGTTTATTTAATCTTGAGTGACAATTATGTTGCACATATCCCAGAGGGCTGTGGATGCTCAGTCATTTGAGTATATTCAAAACTGAGATCGATAAATTTTTGGACTCTTAAGGGAATCAAGGGATATGGGGATAGGGTGGGAAAGTGGAGTTGAGGTAGAAGATCAGCCATGATCTTATTGAATGGCGGAGCAGGCTCAAGAGGCTTTATGGCCTACTTCTGTTCCTATTTATGTTTTTATGTTCTTATCCTGTAATGCTTCCCTTACTTTTAATTGACTTTTGAGTTAATTCCTCTTAAGGCTTGTGCAGTGTAGCAGTGGTAGTTATCCATGATTCTTAATATAAATGCATCTATTAACATGTCTTCAAAGACATGTTAATAGATGCACAATATTAAGGATGTAAAAGTAGTAGTTCTTTGACATGCTCTTTACTGTAGAACTTTTAATACTTTATCCATATGTTTATACAGGAGATTTTTATATATTGCTTTTAAGGGGGTATAGAGGTAAGCAATGGTGATGATTCCAGCTGTGAAGAAACTTAAGTTATGAGGAAATGTTAACAAAGTTGGGTTCATTGGAAAAGAGGTGATTTTGAGATGAATCAGTTGAGTTTTCAAGATTATAAAAGGACAATTGCTGAAGTTAAAAAAGAAAGACATGCGTTTATATAATTCTCTACATGACCTCAGGACATCCCAAAGCACTTTACAGCAAGGAAGTACTTTTGAAGTGTAGTCACTGTTGTAATGTAGGAAATGTGTTGGTCCAGAGAAATTGTTCATCATGGTGAGGAGTTTAAATACTAGGGGATGCAAGTTAAAACTGGGAAGCTAGGAATACAAGGGATGCCGGGCAGGACCTCTTACACAAAGGTAAAAAGTTACTGGTGAATGTCATTGAAGTGAACAGTATGAATGGTTTAAAGGGGCAACCGGATCTATTCCTAGAGGGAGAAGATATTGAGGCATATGTTGAAAAGCTGTGTAGTGAGGTTGGGATTAATTTAGAAAGGACTGGCTGAGATCAGCTAATTAAGCACAGAACAAGATGCCTTCCCAATCTGTATTGTTCAGTTAGTTACTGAGCATTGATCTCAATGTTTAGTAAATAGCTGAGCAATACATACTGAGACAGTACCGTGCTCATTCCGTGCTCTGTACTGAATTAGTTGATCTCAGGCTGAACAATTATAGCTACAATTGGCTTGGGCTATGAAGGTGCAAATTAATAGGGGTACTCATTGCTGGAGGTACCAGTAGATGAATGTTTGGTGAGGTCAGGGTTGGGGTCAGCGGTAATGGCCACTACAGCCTGTTGACCCACTCTGTATCTGGGCTCACACTTGGGTGAGGGTGACTGGTGCTCATGTAACTATATCACAACATGAAATCAATGTTTTCAGGACAGGAAGAAATAAAATTGATAGAAGCAAGCTGATGAAAGGGAGGGGAGGAGGAGGAGGAGGAGGAGGGCCTTTTAGTGGCTTTCTCCTACAAAAAAATGGTTACAGGAAAAGAGGAATGAGAGAAAGCAATGCGAGGGTGGTGATATTTGCTAATGCAAAATGTTAATACAAGACAGCCTATTGTAGTGGTGACATTGACTCTGAGGAGGAATGGAGTGTGTTATATTCAATCTGTACTGAGGGAATGTTGACAGTTGGGATAAAAGATAGATAATGGGGAGGAAAGTACCACAGTGTGAATTAAACAGGGATCAGATGCAATTTAACAGTTTTTAAAGAATGCTGTGGTATAAACTATGATCTTGGGTTTGTTTATGTTTTGAATGCAGTATTCTAGTCATACACGATTAAGAAGGAATATTTTGTAAATTGTTTCATACATGTTCTTAGGGACTTTGAGCAGATCACTGAAGGTCTGATCTCTGCTTGTCCTAAGCATGTAATCTACCCATGATTCCACAGTGTAGTAGTCTGTTTGAGGTCCTTCCTGCATATGCTTGTGGGAGAAGCAAAAATCCTAAGATATCTTTTATCAAAGCACTCCTTTTAACCCATTCACAAAACAGTTGTAAATCTAGACCCAATCATTTTCTGTTTTGGACCTATTCTGTTCTACATTTCCTGCCATCTGTGAAAACTTCTATTTATTATAGTAAATAATAGTAGATAAGTGCACCATACTCCACCAAGCCAAGCGAACCAGGAAGGTCCTAAGTTTGATCTGCCTTCTTCATCAATCTCAGGCAGAGCAGTAATTGGGTGCTGTAATTGACTGCAGTATCCTTGGGTTGGGAAAGGGAAACGTAGGCCAAGGTTCCTACTTCTGTTCGTTCGAAGAATTACTGGTAGAATTGTGCACATGTATGGGCATTAAGTGAGAACAGGGTTGGGTTTGGCTGTGATGGCTGCTGCAGTTGATTGCTTTACTGACGCTCATTGTCCAGGATTACATATGAAGAATGGGAACTTAGACAAGATACTAGAGGAAGACTTTCACCCATGGAGGTGTACCCTAACATGAATCACCACCTTCAGGAGAAGATATAAAAGAAGGGGAATTAAATGGAGAAAAAAGAAATGATATCCTAAACTGCAAGAGTGAATTTTAAGCTGTTTATAAAGTTGGTCAAAATGCAAGGTTTCTTTACCATCTGTTTTCCATGTTCTTAGATGGCACGTATGTGAACATCTTCCTCATTCATATTTGATATAAAAGTTCATATCTTTCCTTATTGTAAGGTTTGTTGTATACAAGTTCATACCTATCACTCCTTTCATCAAGTTTTATTAAGAAAGTGAGAATACTGTGATGTTACGAAAGAAAGAGATTGCAAAGTTATATTTGGCAAGATTGTCATATTTGTCATATTTTTCATATGTGTATATTTAGTGGGAGAATACACAGTGGGACTTGTGCTTATAGACAGCCAAATAAGTGAGTGAGTTGTGCAGTTTTGACTGCTTTAGTTTCTGTAAATAATTAGTGTCTTGTTTATAGCATATGTTGACCGTGCAAGTTTATTTAAGGTATTATTTTAAAGAGGGTGACAAAGTAGTAATTGCATTCTTTGGGCACTAACCATTACAAAAGGTGATGTGCTCCAAGATAAGAATTGCTGTACTATGAAGCTGTCAGCAGGAATGGGACTAGTTTGCTCATACTTTTTGGAATGGTAGAACAGCCTAACCCCAGAAAATATATATTACTGGTTAAGTAAGCTGTACACTTGAATGGGAGCGTGTCTATACTCTGAACAAAAAGTATTCCTGCTAGACTTTTCTTTTTTAAGTATACGCATGGCGATCTATTAGCAGGGTAGATAAGGGAGAACCAGTGGATGTTATATATTTGGATTTTCAAAAGGTATTCGATAAGGTGCCACACAAGATTAGGGCTCATGGGATTGGGGGTAATATATTAACATGGATTGGCAATTGGTTGACGAAGAGAAAACAGAGATTAGGAATAAACGGGTCATTCGCAGGTTGGCCGGTTGTAACTAGTGGGGTGCCTCAAGGATCAGTACTTGGACCTCAGCTATTTACAATCTATATCAGTGACTTGGATGAAGGGACCGAGTGTAATATATCCAGGTTTGCTGACGATACAAAGCTAGGTGGGGAAAATAAGCTGTGAGGAGGACACAGAGGCTGCAAAGGAATATAGACCGGTTAAGTGAGTGGGCGTGAAGGTGGCAGATGGAGTATAATGTAGAAATGTGAAATTATCCACTTTTTGGTTGGAAGAATGGAAAAGCAGAATATTTTTAAAAAGGTGAGACACTAGTAAATGTTGGTATTCAGAGGGATTTGGGTGTCCTTGTACACGAATCACAAAGTTAACATGCAGGTGCAGCAAGCAATTATGAAAGCAAATGGTATGTTAGCCTTTATTGCAAGGTGGTTGAAATATAAAAGTAAGGAAATCTTGCTACAATTATATAGGGCTCTGGTGAGACCGCACCTGGAGTTTTGGTCTCCTTACCTAAGGAAGGATATACTTGCCTTAGAGGGGGTGCAACGAAGGTTCAATAGATTAGGCAACCCTCTCATCCCAGGAATCAATGAGGAGAGATCGAGTAGAATGGGCCTATACTTTCTGGAGTTTAGAAGAATGAGAGGTGATCTCATTGAAACAACTAAAATTCTCAGGGGGATTGACACGGTAGATGCTGAGAGGCTTTCCCCTGGCTGGAGAGTCTAGAACTAGGGGTCGTAGTCTCAGGATAAGGGTCGGCCATTTATTACTGAGATGAGGAAAAATTTCTTCACCCAGAGGGTTCTGAATCTTTGGAATTCACTACCCCAGAGAGCTGTGGATGCTCAGTCATTTGAGTATATTCAAAACTGAGATCGACAGATTTTTGGATACTAATGGAATCAAGGGATGTGGGGATAGGGTGGGAAAGTGGAGTTGAGGTAGAAGATCAGCCATGATCTTCCATCAGCCATGAGATTATAAATCTCATAAAAAGCCAATAGGAGCATTAAACTGCATCTTGGGTATGTCTGTGATCTTGTTACATCAATACTAAACATGCAGTATAACTGAGGTATAAAATCAATAACAGCAATACTACTAATTAGTACAGTGGGCTGGGGTTGCTGATTTATCCAATCTGTGGTGCACTTTTAAGCATGTAGTTAAACTAGTGCCCTTAAATTACTAAAGTGCTGAATGCTGAGAGAATTGTGACATACTCAAGGACACTTCTGACATCAAAGGAGTAGTAGGGTACCAATTAGAAAACGGTAGTCAATGTTTACATACTGTCACACTGTGGGTAAGAACTCATATCTGATGAATTTTCTCCTTTTAGTTGCCTAATCATCTAATATTTCTGTCTTATAACTATAAGTAAAATTTTATATTCAGGGTGTTTGTTCTGCACAAAGTGCCAGTGAAAGTATAAATTATATTTCTACGGGTATGGCATTACCAGTTTGGTTTTGTTGTTTTCCTCCTGGTATTAAAAACCAAAGTACTAATATAAAATATCACATTTTTAGCTGAAAACTTTGAAATAATATAACCAAGCTATGCTCTCATCTACAGTAACAGGCAATCAATATTTTGTGAGCCTGATACCATTTCAGTAGTGGCTTCCCTGAGTATTTCACCAGCCTAATCAGTGCTGATGTGTCATAGCTACCCGTTACATACCCTCTATGTGTTATGTAATTCTGTATTGATGTACCATTGATCATTAACGAGATTTAATTTTCAATTTTTTTCCACCCATAGATAGACCTTTTAAAATTTCCTTCAGATGAAGACCAATGGAGGTAAGCGGTGCCATGATTGGTACAGAATAATTTCCACTCATCTTTGTTATGTTGTAAAGTGCATTTTTATTGTATTGGAGCTCATTTGGTGAGAAAACTAATACATAGCAGTACAATATTAGGCTAAACTATAGAATGCTGTAGAGGCATTTCATTACCTAGTGCAACTTCTGCTGTGAAAACGCCAATGAAAATTTCTAATTATAATTTTTTTTTAAAAAAAGTTGTTGAACAATTGTATGACTAATTCCAAACTTCAAATACTCGTTTCCCACCCCTGTGTTTCTATTCAGAAAAATAGTGGTGTTCTTAATGATTTGAAAATGTTTTTACAAAATGTGCTATCTTGATTTTCAATGCTTCTGTTATCTGTGAAGATATCCACAGATGATAATGGTAGATTAGCATTTCTTTTTGTTTCAGAGCATGGTCCGCCTGCCAGGAAGATTCATTGGTGCTGTAACGGTTGGTCAGTCAGCTAGCTCATAGTTCCCCCTGTATAGTTTTCTTTTGCTGGCTCTCTCTCGCTTCCTCACTCTACTCATTCTCCTTCTTTATCTTTTCTTGCTCCCCCACCACCTCCCTTGTGGGGAACTTTGTGTAGAACATTAACATAATCATGAAACAACTACTGGGTATGATCACGTTTGGTCTGAATTTGTTAGCTGTACAGTGTGTAAAATATAAACTTTGTTCCAGATTGATTTATTCTTTGCAGTGCACTGTGTGGACATCAGAACATCAAAGTGATGTCATTGCTGATTTATATCTTGTGTATTGTATCTTGCCTTCAGAAAATGTTGTCAAGTGTAAAATAAATTACTATTGAGGCCACATTGAGCAAACTTCACTAAAGTTGGTGAAATGCGCAGCCCAGGGTAGTGCTACAGGTTAGCTGAAGTGAGAAATGGAAAATAGGGATTGCTCTTGTGAGATTAGCGTTAATGGACATTATTGAGCCAGAATAGAGGAAATCTTAATTTGCATCTAGCCCATACTGTACTTGACATGAGAGAGCTTGATGCTGACACTGGGTGCCTCAAATTTAAAAAAAAATCCATTCCCAAAAAAAAATCTCTCACCTTGAGCAGTGAGTAAGAAGTTATTGAAATGTAAGTAGTATCAAATAATAACTGCACATGACTAAAATTCTATGTTTCCTGTTTTTTAAAAAAAATTGGGAGCTTTAAGTTTTTATTTGAGAAATTATATCCAGATGAAAATTGGGAAAATGTTGGCATTATCCTTTTTATGCCACAGGTGTAGTAAATAATCTGTGGAAGTTATTTTTGTTTCTACTGGTGTGAGGATCTCCAATTGCATAAACGTGGCTGTATATAGTGCCAGGCCCAAAGTTTCATCTTCCTCTCCTGAAATACCAGTTTTGTTGTGGAAAGCATTATAGTGATCTTGGTAGATTTTTTTTTGGAGGGTGGAAAGATATCTTCAAGAAGAATGGGAAGGAGAAGGAGCATTGGGAATAAACATGAATCATTCCACATAAGCCATTTTGAGATAAATGTGAACATTTTCCAGATATAACAGGAAATTGAATCATAATTTTTTGAAAACTGTGAGAGGCCCTGACACACATTGTATTATCTAATTCGTTTTCAGTGTTCAGGATAGTATATTTAAAACATTGTATTTAACAATTTTTTTCCTTACAAAATATGCACATCCTTCAACATCCAACTTTTGTAACCTTCATTTTTGCAGACTACAACATGCCAAGATACATGCAAAACACCGTGGGCATGAGGCTATGCATGCAGAAATGGTGCTTATTCTAATTGCCACCCTCGTAATAGCTCAGGTTGTGCTAGTCCAGTGGAAACAGCGTCATTGTAGATCATATAATGTGAGTTATATTTTTAATATTACAACTTCCAACCTATGAATTGATAGCGCACAAGCTTAAAAAATCTGTTTCTCACAAACTAGCAGTTTTACTGCTCTGTTGTGAGAAATTGAAATCTTCACACCAGTGCAATAGAGGGTACTCATCTAAAGTTGGGGTTTAGGCAGAGTCGAGAGTGAGCTTTGCTCTGCATCTGTCTGCTATACCTGACCTAGAATTGGTTAATGCTGACATGTGGTACCCAGCTTTGACATCCTTCATCTTGGTCACAAAAAGTTAACATAAAATTTCAAAAGTGTGTGTACGCAAGTAATTTTTTCTACTTTTTTTAAAAAAAAGTTCTAACTACTCAGTCTAAACCATATTTACAAAATCATTGGGTATTTTGAGCACTTTTTTTTTACATTCATGATCAAATTACAACAATTACAAGAGGAAAACCGTCAGCAGGGCACAAAATGAATGTCAATAACTGGAATTATGACTTATGACAAATTATTACAGATGTGTTTGATTCTTCTTCTTGGATGAGCTGTGCTAATGCATTCTGTTGACTGTACATATACCTGCGTTTGTGAAGATTTGAAAGTAGACAAATTACATATTGAATGCAGACAATTTGTAAAGGCAGCTATGGGCATATATGTACTAATTTTTGGTTTGTCATTTTTTAAAAATCATATAACATTCTCTTTATGTGAATAAAATTAAATATTCACCAAAAGATCTTTTTGTTTCCTTTATCTTTCTCCCTTTTGTCTGCTGTTTGTAAAATCGCCCGTTGGGCTTTATACAATTACTGGAACTAATTCTATTTACTCAACTATAGTCTTGTGAAAACATACATTTTTTCATCCTCTGGTGAGAAAATAAATCAGCTGGTAATTCCACATCACAATATTTATTTGTTTTTTGGATTGCTATGTGGCAAATGACTATAGAAATAATTTATAGCCCAGTCTTGTAATTTTTTGTTTAGGATTGAGCATAGGAAGACAGTCACAAGTATGAATATATAACAAAACTACGCATCTGATAAAAAGGAATTTCAGTAGTGATTCTTTTCATGTCTCCCTAAAGATAGCAGGTGGCTGTAGACTAAAATGTACCTGCTCCCAAGCTGGATTTGAACTTGTACGTGCACTTAAGGACCTAATTTGGATAAAGTCATCTGTTATGTTTAGTTACTAATGATTTTAATAGGAGCAGCCTGTTGATGTGTAATATTTTGAGAACCTTGATTTAGTTTTGTGCAGCTGCCACAAAGACTAAAACCTGCAATCATAATGGTGTGAAGATGGATCTTAATTTATGTGCGGTTCGGCTTCTCAGATTTCAGTTGCACTGTAATGGATTCAAGCTGGCTGCTGCTATCATAAGGTTAATGGAAAGTATATTTTAGCTGTTGTGATGCAATATCTGCTGTTACAGCAAGGTTTTTCACATGCATTGTCTGTTTTTAATACTCTCATTGTTTTAACAAGTAATTTCAATGAGTTTAAAAAAAAAAATTGATGCTCTTCTTCACAGTAATTCTTGTATTGAGATATAGTAATAAAAGGAACAGCCTTGCTTAATAGAAAGGGAATTGGGAGAGAGTGCCATCTCATTTTCAGACCTTTCTGGATAGTAATAATTGCTGTCATTTAACATAACAAGAATTATTGCAAAGCTGTACGGTAGTAAAATGTGTGGCCTAAGGCAAACTGTGTGTGACCTGGCAGATTGCAGACTTTGCTCTCAGGCACTGTAAATTGTAAAGCAGACTTTTAAATGTTCCTTGATTTAAATTGTAAACTTTTTTTAAACAAAAACTTAATTTAAAGGGTCAGAAAAAAATCAGAAAACATTAGAGTTATAAATGTGTGGCCTTTGATTAACCCTGTTAGCTAAATTTGCAGTGTATTGGTGCAAAATGAGGTAGAGATGATAGAAGAGAAATCTCATTTTCCTCTTATTAATCCGTGGCTTGCTGATCATTCAGCACATTACTCTAAATATGTATACATAAAGGTTAATCTGAAGCTATTAAAAGAAAAGGTGAATGGCAACTGTTAGTTCTGTCTGCACACTAGCCATACTGTAAATTCAGTCAACTTTATGAACTTCATTTGCAAGACAAGCCAGACCAAAATTCGTTAGTGATAAATTAAATGTCCTGCTGCCTTCTAATTATTTAGACCCCCACTTTAGGATTTGCTTGAGGTCCAGGTCTTGTTTAGCTCATTTAAGCCTTTTAATGAGAAAAACATTTAGCCTTTGGGCAACAGTCTGATTTGTCAGGAAATTCCATGGGATATGATGTATGGATAAGTAAAATTTGTGCTAATATAATCCAGATGGTAATGGTGCCATTAAACAATAAAGTAGATGATGTGTTTTTCTATATCCAGATGTTGATTGTACCAGCACCAGTGGCATTAAGAGTGCAGACGTTCAACTGTGTCTTGTTCTATCAATCAACTACTGAATTTTGCACAGTCCAACAGGATAACGTGTCCACAACACATTAACTGCTCTAGAAATGCTTATTGCCATTTTTTTCTGGATTGCAGAATATTTTGTGTAAATTGCTGTATTCCATCACATAGGTTATCACAAATTTATTTCAACTAATTCATTTCCCAAGTTCATGGAGTGAAATAAAGTAGACAATCTATTAGTAAGCACTTTATATATTACCCAACTTTCAGAATTAGAATCCGGTTCCTGATCAAAAAGGAAAGTCTGCCTCAAGTAATTTTAATTTCAGAGGCCACACAAGTTGTGTTTACTTATGTTTCCAGTTAATAGTCAGTTTTAAATAGTTCAAAACCTACTGATGAAGTTGTTACGCTACAATTAACTCCATACAAAACATATGAACAGCATTTGATCCATGTATAGTTCTGATCTGGGCATAGAATGTGCTACAATCTACTCAATGCGTTTTCTGATTCAGACTGAACATTTACTGTAAATATAAAATCCCTTGGCCCAAAAAGTTCCAGTTTTTCTGGTGTTCATTAAACCACTTTGTAATACAGGCAGAAGTACAAGTGTAACCTATGTCAAAGTAATATCAATATTGCTGTAGTAATGAAATGCTTTATGTTTTTTCAACAAAAATGTTTGATTAATTGAACTGCGGACCAATTTTTTATATGTATATTGAATTGTGATTCATGCTTACATTACACAGACAAGCTAGCAGTATGTTTATTGGGATTCAATTAGTAGATCTTTTAGTTTTTAAAACTCTTGCAAATTCCTGATTTCTTTAACTTCATCACAAGGTGCAGGTTCTAATCATAATGTGGGTGTTTTATTATAAATATAATGGCAGGGTAAAGCTAGATCATTAAAAATTTAGGTAACCTGTCATGCTATGAATGTAAGCTGCATATATTAACCTTGTTCTACTTAATGATGATCTATAGAAATTATGCTGTAGGCTTATAAACGTTCATAGTGGGCTTGTGCATTTTCTTTGACAGCTGGTCACCCTGCTCCAGATGTGGATTGTTCCTTTATATTTCACAGTAAAACTTTACTGGTGGCGCTTTCTCTCCACATGGGGGATGTTCTCTGTTATTACCAGTTATGTCATCTTCAGAGCTACCCGTAAACCCCTTTCTGGAAGAACACCACGGTATGTACTCTACTGGAGTAACCCTCCAAGTGAAAATTGGGTCTTTTTTTCACCATTCATTTGTTCTGTCTTGTTGATTATGGTTGGTGCATGACTAAAATATTGTGGGGAATTAATATTTAACACTATGATATGAGCTACAGCACAGGATAGTTTTCTGTCGGAAGGATCACTAATAATTTTGAGTGATAAGTAGATACAGTTTTATTCCACATCTAGTGCATTTTTCAATCCCTCATGGAGTAATGTGACATCTGTATTGAGAATTTGTGAACTGTTAATGCACCTTCCACGCCAGAGCTTCAAAAATTTCTTACTTTTTCCTCAGCCAAGGATTCCCCTGCATCGTGGTTGACAGGGCCCTCGACCATGTCTGTCCCGTTTCCCACACTTCCGACCTCACCCCTTCTCCTCCCTCCCAGAATCGCAATAGGGTCCCCCTTGTCACTTTCCCCCCACCAGCCTCCGTATTCAACAGATCATTCTCCGCCACTTCCAGCACAGTGCCACCACCAAACACATCTTCCCCTCCCCTTTCAGCATTCCGAAGGGACCATTCCCCCTCCGCCCCCACAATGACACCCTGGGCCCCAGTGACGGAAAAACTGGGAGAATGGAATAGAGTCCTCACAGGAAGTGGGGTATGATCAAGGTAGCTGTGGGAGTTGATGGGCTTGTAATAGATATTGGTGTACAGCCTATTCCCAGAAATGGAGATAGAGTAGTTGAGGGAAGGAAAGAGTTGGAGATGGACCATGTTGAAGGTAAAGGAGGGGTGAAAGTTAGAAGTAAAGTTGATGAAATTTTCCAGTTCAGGGCAAGAGCGGGATGCAGCACCTATTGAGTTATCAGTGTACTGGAAAAAGAGATCAGGAAGAGGATCGGAGTAGGACAGGAACAAAGAATGTTCCACGTATCCCACGAAAAGGAAGGTATAGCCAGGACCCATACGGGTTCTCATAGTGACACCTTTTATTTGGAGGAAGTAAGTAGAGTTAAAAGAAAAGCAGTTTAATGTGAGAACAAGCTCGGCCAGGTGGAGGAGGGTGGTGATGAATGTGGACTGGTTGGGCTGCCGTTCAAGGAAGAAGTGGAGAGCCCACAGACTATCCTGGGAGGGGATGGAGGTGTAGAGGGATTGAACGTCCATGGTTAGGGCCAAGAAACTTGAAATGGTTAAAATGGCAGAGGGTGTCAGAAGAGTCGTTGATGTAGGTCGGAAGAAACTGGGCGAGGGGAGAATAAAAGAGAGTCCATATAAGAGAAAATAAGTTCCGTGGGGTAGGAACAGGTTTTAACGATGACAGTTTTTTCTGTGGGTCTTGGGAAGGAAGCCGGAGCAGGCAGTGCGAGATTGGTGGACTATGAGGGTGGCGGCTTTGGTGGGGTGGGGGAGGAGATTTTCAGAGGAGATGAAGTCAGTGACCATCTAGGAAACGATGGCTTGATACTCGGCGGTGGGGTCATGGTCTGGGGGAGGTAAGAGGAGATGTCAGAGAGTTGACGTTCAGCATGACAAAGGTGATGATGGTACTGGCCAAAATGAGGTGGTGATGAGGTAGATAATGGCCTCGAATTTACTTACCTTGGACGCCATTCCATAATGGTGTCCATCCCAACCGCTGTCGAATCCATCAGAGCAAGTTCGCAAATGCGCACATGTGCATTAAAACCCGGAAATCGCGAACTTGCTCTGATTGGTTCAATGACGTTTTGATAGTCCCGAATTAAAGGACTAACTGTGCCACAATCATATACAATCAAACACAATCACCAAACAATCGTAAACTTATCCATCTGCCCAGCTGGAACAAAAATACTTAAGCCACTAGAAGGTACGCTTGAAAATACCAGCCTCACACTACTTTATAAAAGCGCAATGACTTATAATGCCTGCAAAACAACAAAAAATTACATTTTTAAAAATATGGAATGTCTAATTATACTTTTAATATTTTTTGATCGTTAAAAATTTCTTAAATAAAAATATATTTTTTAACTTCTGTATGTTTAAATTAAATTATTTCCTTGCATTTTTATAATGTAAGTTAAATTTTTATTTAGACTAACATAGGGAATGGCACCTTAAATTTGAGTTTAACTTGCATGCTTGTGGGTGGGGCTTGCTGTCCCACAGTGTTTTCATGTGCACATGACCTGCACTGATATCGGAACACACCACTGAGGAAGATCTCAGAATCCAGCAAATATACGTCGTAAGTACATCCGTACATTTTATCCGCAGGAGGTGCGGAGAGCTTTGCCACATTGGTCGGAGCAAGTTCCGGCCCAATAAGTGTAGAAACAAAAGATGAGTCCAGAGGCGGTGTAAATACTTGCAGCAGAATAGCGGAGGAGGAGGAAAGCAAAGAGAAGGCTTCTGTGGCCCAGGAATGTGGCAGAAGAAGTGGGCCCATCAAGAGAAAATGCAGGAAGATAACACCTGCATATTAAATGGCTCCCACTCTTGTTCTCCCCCATCATACGCCACTCCAAACAAGAAAATAAATTCTCATATCTGTTATAGTTTCTATATTTTTACTCATTAAACTTCTGATCAGCATGTAGCTTAATTTTCTGCTTAGAGAAGTTGTATTGTAACTATATAAATGTTTGTTGTAAATCCAGAGAAGGGACAGACCTGACTCTGGACTTACTACATAACAGGCATTTATATAGTGTCTTTAACATAGAAAAACGTTCTACGGCACTTCACAGAAGCGTGAAAAAAGTTGACGCTGAACCAATGCAGCATCATTAGGAGGGGTGAACAAAAGCTTGGTCAAAGAGATGGATTTTAAGGAGGGTCTTAAAGGTGGAAAGGCGTAGGGTGGGAATTCATGAGTGCAGAGCATGGGGTCTGAAGGCACAGCTACTAATGTGTGGGGGGAGGGGGGCAAAAAGGAGGGGGGCATCCACAGTCTAGAGTTACAGGAACGAAGGGTTCTGGGGTAGGGAGGTGGAGCAGGAAGAGTTGTAGAGCTGGAGAAGTTTACAGTAGTAGGGATGGGTGAGGACATGAAGGGATTTAATCACGAGATTGAGAATTTTGAATTGGAGACGTTGGGAAACCAGCAAGGATAGGTGATGGATGAGTGGGACTTGGTGCAAGATAGGATACAGGCAACAGAATTGTTGAAGCTGGAAGGCCATCCAGGAGAGCATTGGAGTAGTCAAGTCTGGAGGTGACAACATCTGTTTTGATGTTGGTGTGAAATTAAACTGCCTTGCACCAATGCTACAGGTCCAGTGTAATGCAACCTAAAAATGCAAAAATAATCTTTTATCCAGATAAAACATCCTAACAATGAGATAAGCTATTTTTTATATAAGCCCAGAAATTAGCTTTTGCTTAAAATTATTTTTCTTTTTGATTTTCTTGCTTTTTAATTGAATTGCATCATTTTCATATGTATTTCATTCTTAAAATGCCAGGTAGATTCCATTAGCCACACAAATGTAAGAACACAGCAACAGAATCTGAAATTTCCTTCTTCATCAATAGGGAGAAATTTTGATCAATCTAAACGTAGGTATGTTACTGGTGAAGGGGTTATTGCAGAAAAGAAAATCATCGCAATGTGTATTTCCACAAATAGTTAGCCTGATAAATGACCAGGTCATTCTGTGGAAAGCCAAATTGTATGGTAGAAGTACACGATGGGTATCTATTTTCATCTAGAAAAATACCACCAGGTGATGACTCCTCCAAAACTGCCCTAAGTTTCAATGTATACATAATCAGTGATGGTTATTCCAAGTTTCATTGTTTTCAAATCCCTCCAAGACCTCACCCCTCCCCATCTCTGTAACCTTCTCCAGCCGTACAACCCTCTGAGGTCAATGTGCTCCTCCAATGCTGGCCTCTTGCGCATCACTGATTACCCTAGCTCCACCATTGGCAGCCGTGCCTTCAGCTGCTTAGGCCCTAGGCTCTGTAATCCCCTCCATGAACCTCTCCTCCTCTATCTGTCTCCTGCTTTTAAGATACTCTTGAAAACCTACCTCTTTGACCAAGCTTTTGGTCACCTGTCTTAATATCTCTTTTGTGGCTCGGTATCAAATTTTGTTTGATAACTCTCCTGTGAAGCGCCTTAGGACGTTATACTAAGTTAAAGGTGCTATATAAATGCAAGGTGGTGTTATATATTTGAATTATATAGTGATATGTATAATCCCTCTGTCTTGTTTTTTTTCTATGAAAATATATTCTAAATTAAAAATTTTGAGCATCCACTTGCTTTAATCATGGCTCAGTGGTAGCACTCTTGTCCTCTAAGTTTAAGCCCCACTCCAGGATTTGAGTACATTACATTTTAATGCATACTGAGGGAGTGCTGCACTTTCAGAGGTGCTGTCTTTTGGCTGAGATGTTAAACCAAGGATCTGTCTGCCCTCGCACGTAAATGTAATAGATTCTATGACGCTATTTGAAGAAGAGCAGGGAAGTTCTCCCCGGTGTCCTGGCCAATATTTATCCCTCAACCAACATCACTAAAACAGATTTATCTGGTCGTTATCTCATTGCTGTTTGTGGAACCTTGCTGTGCTTAAATTGGCTTTCATGTTTGCCTACAGTACAATAGTGACTACACGTAAAAGGTAATTAATTAACTGTGAAATGCTTTGGCACGTCCTGAAGTCATGAAAGGGGCTATATAAATGCAAGTTTGTTCACTCTTTCTTTAATAGAGCCCTGTTTACTTAGGTTGCGTTACTTTGTGGTATGTCATTTCCATTGCCAGCAAATGGCTATTATGCATTTGTTACCTTTGCTTTTAGAAAGATCGCAAAGGTTCATAGTAATTGGCTCACATTCTGACTGTCTTACAGTGGATTAAATCACCACTTGTTGCATACTGCTGTTTTTAACTTCATATTAGTGCATAAAATACTATATTCTCTTTCACTTTTGTGACTAGATTTTATAATTGCTTCATAATTGTGGTTTTATTGTGCAAATTCTAAATGCTTAAAGATTTTTCACATATTGAACAGTTCAGATCATTGTAAAGTTCATGTCTGCTTTTTGTTAGTCAAAAATCAAATAGAAAAGTCCCACTCATGAACTTTTTAAAATTAAATCAACAGGATGGTCTACAAATGGTTCCTTCTCATCTACAAACTAAGTTATGCAGTGGGCATTGTGGGATATTTGGCGGTAATGTTTACAATGTTCGGCTTCAATTTGTTTTTCAGGTATGGTACTTTTTGGGATGTTTTATTAACACAATTTTAAATTACTTTTTTCTTAGCCATTATGTTTTACATTTACTAACGTTTACACATGTTTCAACCACAGAATTTAGTAAAGCATTGATTGATTGTTTCATGAGGTTTCTTTTTGATTGAATCAACTTGCTACAGTTCTTCTTTCAGATCAAATTGCAGTGCTATATACTTGCTGCAGATGTTTTTTGATGTGGTTTTTGGGTGCAGAAGTTATAAATTCGTAATGGAGGGCAAAATTGTTATGACACCAAACACATGGGGCGTGATTTTAACGTGGCAGTTGGAACTCAGTGGGGGGTAAATAATTGTGTGGGAAACCAGGAAATAATTTGAGCGTGTCGGATTGAGTGATCGCAACTCAATTGAAGGCACTTAATTTTACTTTGAGTTTCGCTTCTCCAAGCTGCGCAGCGGGCGTACTGCACACCCGCATGACGTGATGTGAACACCACTATTTAAAGGGCCAATGCAAGATTTTGAAGGAGAAAGGAGGAAACGTTGAGATGGAAGGGCATAGAGCAGAGGCAGCATCCAGGTTCACCGATGCAGCCCTTGAGGTTCTACTGGTTGATGTGCGAAGCAGGAGAGAGGAGCTATACCTAGCTGATAGGAGGAAAAAACCTGCTTCTGCCATCAAGAGGGCATGGCTGGAGGTGGCAGAGGAGGTGAGCAGCAGGTGCATGGTGCCCAGGCCTTGGCTGCAGTGCAGGAAGCATTTTAATGACCTAACCAGGTCAGGAAAAGAGAGTACATTTTCTGATTCATCCACATCCTGTGTTGTTCAACACCCCCTCGCCCCCCCACCCCCATCACACTTTGTTGGCAAGCCTACTCCATCACATAACTCCTTACACCCACTTAAGTTTTAGCAGCAGCAACCATCCTTCACTTTCTGTGCACTTCCTCAACTGCGCATTTATTCACCCACTCACCCCAATCCTAATGCAATGTGATGTATCTGTCTGATAGTCACCCTCTGATGCACCTCTTTCATGGTCAACCTCACTGAAAGCAATTCATTCATATGGTGAATATGTCACCTTCAGTCACTCAAGGCCTGTTGTTTGTTCCCTTGTAGGAGAAGAGAGTGCAAAACGCAAGGGAGAGGATTGGAGCTGGTCCATTACATATGGTGAAGCTGACAAGTGTGGAGGAGGAGGCAGTGGAGATAAGCCGGACCGTTTCATGCCTATCCATCGGAGATGGAGAGACTAGCAACCTGCAGATCGCTAGTGACATAACGTTAAAATCAATTCATCATGTGTGAAAAATGTTATCAATGATTGAACTGTTCCAGACCTCAGTATAGTCATTGGAAAGATTGTCACTTTTCCAATGAATAATTAATATCGGCTTCTGTTTTCTTCCGGGGCCTTCACGCCTTCAAGAAGAATGTACCAAAATGGAAGAAAGCGATTCTTCAGAGGATCTCATTCCTTCTCAGGGTGCACTGTCACATGACATCCAGCCACACACCAGCGCAGATACTGACACTTCGGTGGGTCATTTTAGTTGGATTGTCACCTGGTGATTCACCACTCACAAGTGAGCACGAGCAGACACTGGTAGCAGGGGCAGCTGTGGAGAGTCCGTATCGGGGGGGCGCACGCCTCTCCAAGCTCTGCTCAGCTGGACATAGATGCTGAACCATCATTGAGAATGAGAATGATTGAGGTACAGCTGCACCTTTGTGAGGTACTGGAAAACATGCCACGCACACTCCACAATAGCGGAGAGGATGGAGCAGTCCAACTCCATCGCTAGTGGATTGGTGGCGCAGGTAAGTGTGAGAATGTCTGCGATGGAGAGAGTGGCAGTCTCCATTGAGCTTCAAGCACGGTTCTCAAACGAGCCCATGCAGGCCATGATAACGGCCGTCTGGATGTCAACATGTCTGCCACCTTAAACAGGATGTGGAGATGCCGGTGATGGACTGGGGTTGACAATTGTAAACAATTTTACAACACCAAGTTATAGTCCAACGATTTTATTTGAAATTTACAAGCTTTCGGAGGCTTCCTCCTTCCTCAGGTAAATGTGAGGAAGGAGGAAGCCTCCACATTTACCTGAGGAAGGGGGAAGCCTCCGAAAGCTTGTAAATTTCAAATAAAATCGTTGGACTATAACTTGGTGTTGTAAAATTGTTTACAATTGTCAAACCTTAAACAGGCTGATAGATACCTTATGCATGGCCTTACAACGCGGCACATCTGCCCACCAACCTGCTGTTCAGCAGAGTGGTGGGAGTGATGTGCTGGCCCAGAAGAGGGATCATGGCGAAATGGGACATAGAAGTGGGGACCCCACTCAAAGCGCTCCAACATCTCAGCCGTTGTCCTCCCCCACAACCAGTACCCGCAATCAGCCTCCTCTCCCAATGGCCAAGTCTGCCCCCCTGCACATGTGCAGGTGGAGCAATCTTTGGTGGGGCCCTCACGGGCTCCAAAACCTAGAGGTTGTAGGTCAAAAGCATCTCAGTAGTCAGGGCAGGTATCTGAGCAACCTGCCACTACCTCTGCTGAAGCCACAGGGGATGCACCACGTAGAAGCACTAGAAAGAGTAGTTCACCAAGGGTATGTGACGAGATGTCATGTTGTTCATTTATATATTTTGTTTGTTATGGCACATAAATTTAATCATTATCACCACTGCCACATCTTGGCCATTATTGCGTCGTGTCTCTGAAATTGCCATTTAATTTGCTTCATCATGAATGTCAAGACATGACAACACCCATTGGGCGGTTGTGCAATGGGTGTATGCGTAGTTGAAGGTCTGTTTTGTGCAAAGGGAGGGGGTAGGGTTGGTGGTGCTGGTTGTTCCAGACGGCCTGAGTATTTCAAAGACTTAAATTTGCACATCTCATTATGAGAACCTGTTAGAGATGAGGGAATCCCTAACATCATGGGCTGCAATGTACACTGCTGCTCTGGCGATGGTTTACCCATCTTCATTTTCCCCCTTCCTCCTCCCTCTCTCCCTCAAAGTTGCCACCAGATGAGGATGCTTGATGAGCGCATTCGACCTCCTCCACCTGTAACCTGTTGCGCTATGTTGTGCAGGACACAGCACACAATGATTATTTTGCCCACCTTCACTAGCGAGTACTGAAGGGCTCCTCTGGATCGATCCAGGCACCTGAAATGCATCTTCAGCATTCCTACAGCTTGCTCAATTATAGACCTGGTGGTGATATGGCTGTGGTTGTACCAATGCTGTGCCTTGTTGGTGGGGTTTCTCACAGGTATCATGAACCACATCTGCAGGGGGTATCCCTTGTCTCCAAGGAGCCAGCCCTTAAGCCTGTCTTCTGTGTGGAAGAGGTCCGGGATGTTAGACTTGTGCAAAATGAATGAATCATGACACTGTCAGGGAACCTGGCGCACACCTGCAGAGATTTCTTCCGGTGGTTGCACACCAGCCGTGAATTGATGGAGTGATATCCCTCTCAGTTTATGAACAGTCCTGGCTCATGTCGAGGTCCTCGGATTGCTGGCATGTGTGCAATCAATTGTGCCCTGTACCAGAGAGGAAGCCAGCCAGAAAGTTGAAACCCACTGCCCTCTCTGTCTGGCTGATGTCGTCGCGGGGAAGTTCACGTAGTCGGATGTCCTGGCAAACAAGCCATCCATCACCTTTCGAATACACTTACGTGCAAACGACTGACACACCCTGGAGATGTCATCGGTGGCGCCCTGTAAAGATCCAGAGGTGAAGAAATTGAGGGCAGTGGTGACTTTAACTGTGACGGGCAATGCCTGACCATCAGTTCCAGCCAGGAGCAGCTCTTCCTGAAGGAGGCTGCAGATGTCTGTGACCACCTGGCGACTCAATCTTAGCCTGCGTAGGCACTGTTTCTCAGAGAGGTCCAGGAAGCTCAGCCTCTGCCTGCGGACACTCGTGGGTGGTGTCTCCTCAGCCGCTCCGTTGAGTCCCTCTCTGTTCTTCTCCAGATCCAGTTGCGCAACTCTGCCTTGTGCATCTGCAGATCCCAGAACTGCATGACATGCCTGCTACGGATAGTGATCTTCCTCCTCCTCAGATGCACCATGGTATACATCCATTGCACCCCGCATCCTGATGGTGTCAGTTTGAGGGGCTCCAAAATGTTGATTAAATTTGTTGATTAGAGCTCCCAGCGGAAGGTTTGCTTCAGAGAGCTGATTGCCCAGCTACAATACCTCACCATTTATTGAGATGTGTCAATCACTGGTTTAAAGGACGAAATGAGCTTCGGCTGCAATTCGCCTCCGTTTCTATGGTGTGTTTCAGAAGCCATTTGAGACACGTTCAGGAGAGGTTAAATCCGTTTCTGTAACAGTATACACAAAAAGTTATGTACCTCAAATGTTTAAAGTACCTAAGTTGCTCTTTTAACTATTGGCCTGCCGGCTTTAAGTAAGGACAGGACTTCTGGGTTCCTGTTGGGGGTCACATCCTAATGTGCCTGGGTTAAACCCGGACGTGGGTGCGTCGAAGCCAGGATGCAGTCCCACTCCAAAAAGCAACTTTTTTTTTACTGTCAACCCACTTGGAGGTTAAAATTACCCCCATGTTTTCTGTAGCTAGGATTTTGGATTGATTGCAAATGCTATAAATCTGTATGAAGCATTCACTTATGTAACCATGAGTTTACTTTAACATTTATTGACTTTGCACTGATATCAGACAAGGACAGTTTGTGAAAATTATAGGGTACAGCCAGGAATGGGAAATTGATCTTTTTTTGTCTGTTGGGCAGGGATAAAAAATCAGCTTTGGTTACATTGCTTCTGATGCACCCATCTAAAGAGCAGCATTGTCAACTGAGTTACAGGCTACAGTCTTCTCAGTTAGCCATTGAAGCTGAAGCTGAAAAGTTGATTGCTCAGTTTTTTTTTCATTAAACACAGAATAAAGACAGAAGACTCGATGGATTTTGGTGTAATTGTGCTTTTCTATGGCTTGTATTACGGGGTTATGGGAAGAGATTTTGCTGAGATTTGTTCTGACTACATGGCCTCAACTATTGGAGTAAGTAATATTTACACAGCAAGGAAACTATTTTCAAAATAAACTAATACTTGCACTTAGCTTCATATGCAAAATGTTCTTGTTTTGTGTACTTCTTTTCACAGTTCTATAATTTTGGTAGTATGCCATCCAGAAATCTCTCTGATGACATTTGTGCTGTGTGTGGTCAGAAAATTTTTGTGGATATCAGTGAAGAAGGAATTATAGAAGACACCTACCAGCTCTCCTGTAATCATGTGTATCCTTTTTTGGGGTGTGTATCCGTTTCAGTCATAAATGCCACAGTTTAATTTTATCAGCACTTCAATTTAACGTTTGGGGGAAAAAAACTGTGCCACTACATTGAGATGTGAATGTTACAAATGGCTGCAGTACTGCTATGTTTCTGGTGGTGGTGCTGCCAAGTTATCAGAATCCACTGTTTCTCAGTTATTACAGTTTTTTTTTTCTTCAGGCCCATATTTTGGGGCTTATATCTCAAGATTGTGAAATTTGCATTGATTTGGTACACAGTATAGTTTAACTATATTCGTAAATGGGGGACATATTGGTCCAAATCCAACTTTTAGTTATTAGACTATCTAAAGGTGCCATCATACTACGGGTATTGATCTCCGAGTGTGATGAGCCTGTAGATTGTGGTGTGTCGCTAAGAGTCTGCCGAATGTAGAGAGTTCTGCACATGCATTGTTAATTTTTTGTTAGGAGAGTGGGCAGCTACCTGGGTTCTCTTGTAACTCTAAAAATAATAACAGGAAATTAAGTTTTAAAAGTTACCAGGCCATCCATGTGACAGCGCTGAGAGCTTTAAAGGTAGCTTTATACCAGGCTGCAGTTACAGTACGTCTGGTGTGAAGCCCAAGTGTTTTTAAGACTACCTATTAGAGATAGTCCTGTACCCCTCAGCTCAAGGTAGATACAGGTGAAGGAAATCATTTTGCCCCATCTTAGCTCTCGTTCATATGGAATTTAAAAAAATCTTGGTTTCCCCTTTCCTGTGCATCATCTAACTATCTTTTAAATTAGTCTAGGCTTTTGCCACCTATCTGGAAGACTTTTCCAAATCTTGATCACTCTGTGTGATGAAGTGCTTCCTAATAACCTGTTCAAAATGTCTCTAAGTTTTAATCTATGTCTCTTTTTGTTGTAGTATCCTTAATACCTTGTGGTAGTATTACAGATTAACCTTATCTATGCTGTTTTATACCATGTATACCCCTATAAAGTGCCGTCTTAGTCACCTCCTATTAAAGCTAAATAGCCCCAATTTCTGCATTGGTGCTAAGGATAGGCCTCGATGTTTTCTGCTCTGTGTCCATAGCTCGATTGATTGGCAACCAAAATGGGGAATACAGTACTCAAGGAAAGGTCTGAGCAGAACTCTACAGTTTTAGCATGATGTGTTCTAATTTATACTCAGCTGAGCATGCAAAATAATCTAAGCATTCTGTTTGTATTTTTTATTGCTGTTCCACAGTGATTTGATAGGAAAAGTGCCAAATCTACTGTTGCCCCTGCCAGAAGTCTTTTCACTTCACCTTCAGCTATTTCTATGCCATATGTAGTATACCTGTGACCTGCATTTTTCAACAACTACTACTTGCATTTATATAGCGACTTGAACATTGAAGGACATCTAAGGCACTTCACAGAGGTGTAATCAAACACAAGTGGATGCCAAGAGATATTAGGAAGGCTGACCAAAAGCTTGGTCAAAGGGATGGGTTTTAAGGAGGTTCTTAAAGGGGAAGAGAGTGTTAGATGGGCAGAGGGGTTTAGGAGGGGAATTTCAGAACATGGGGCCATGACTGCTAATGGCGTGGCTGCCAATGGCAGAGCCAGAGTTGGAGGAATAGATAGTTTTGGGGGGTAGGTGGTGGGGTTCTAGGGCTGGAGGTGGTTATAGTCATAGGGCTGGACAAGTCATTGAAGGGATTTAAACCCAAGGATAAAAATGTTAAATTTGAGGCATTGGGGAACTGGGAACCAATACAGGTCAGCAAGGACAGTGGTGATAGGTGAATGGGATTTGGTACAGGATAGGGTATGGAAGATGGTAGGCCAGGCAGAAGAGCATTGGAATAGTTGTGTCTGGCAGTGACAAGAAGGTGGATGAGGGTTTCAGCAGCAGTTTGGTCAAGGCAGGGCCAGAGGCAACGATGTTAGAGAGATGGAAGTTGGTGGTCTTTGTGATGGAGAGGATAGAGGGTCGGAAGCTCTGCTCAGGGTTGAATAGATAGCTGAGGTTATGAACAGTGTGGTCCAATCTGAGACTGTGGTCAGGGAGGGGGATAAAACCAGTAGCAAAGGTACGGAGTTTGTAGCAGGGGCCGGGGAAGATTACTTTGATCTTCCCAATGTTTAACTTGAGGAAATTGCGGCTCATATAAGACTGGATATACAACAAGCAGTTTGATAATACGTAGGCAATGGAGGGGTCGAGAGAAGTAGTGGAGAGGTAAAGCTGGGCGTCGTCAGCCTCCATGTGGAAGCTGCTCCCGTGTCTGTGGATGATATCACCAAGGGGCATCATGTAGATCAGGATCGATCCTTGAGGAATCCTAGAGGTATGGTGCGGGGACAGGAAGAGAAGCCATTTCTGGAGATCCTGTAGCTGTGATAGGCAAGAGTAGAACCAAGTGACCTGCTTCATTAGAGGAGTGACATTGGAAGAGGATTGTGTGGTCGACCATGTCAAAGGCCGCTGCAGCAAGACCTGGACAACATCCAGGCTTGGGCTGATAAGTGGCAAGTAACATTCGCGCCAGACAAGTGCCAGGCAACGACCATCTCCAACAAGAGAGAGTCTAACCACCTCCCCTTGACATTCAATGGCATTACCATCACCGAATCCCCCACCATCAACATCCTGGGCATCACCGTTGACCAGAAACTTAACTGGACCAGCCATATAAATACTGTGGCTACAAGAGCAGGTCAGAGGCTGGGTATTCTGCGGTGAGTGACTCACCTCCTGACTCCCCAAAGCCTTTCCACCATCTACAAGGCACAAGTCAGGAGTGTGATAGAATACTCTCCACTTGCCTGGATGAGTGCAGCTCCAACAACACTCGAGAAGCTCGACACCATCCAGGACAAAGCAGCCCGCTTGATTGGTACCCCATCCACCACCCTAAACGTTCACTTCTTCCACCACCGGCGCACTGTGGCTGCAGTGTGTACCATCCACTGGATGCACTGCAGCAACTCGCCAAGGCTTCTTTGACAGCACCTCCCAAACCCACGACCTCTACCACCTAGAAGGACAAGAGCAGCAGGCACATGGGAAAACACCACCTGCACGTTCCCCTCCAAGTCACACACCATCCCGACTTGGAAATATATCGCCATTCCTTCATCGTCGCTGGGTCAAAATCCTGGAACTCCTTCCTAACAGCACTGTGGGAGAACATTCACCACACAGACTGCAGCGGTTCAAGAAGGTGGCTCACCACCACCTTCTCAAGGGCAATTAGGGATGGGTAATAAATGCTGGTCTCGCCAGCGACGCCCACATCCCATGAACGAATTTTTAAAAAAAGAGTACAAACAGATGATGCACCATTGTCAGTCAGAGAGGATATCATTTATGATTTTGATTAAGGCCTTTCACTATTGTGTTAGCGGTGGAAACGTGATTGGAGAGATTCAAAGAAGGGATTGCAGAAAAGATGGACACGGTTTTGTGAGGCGACAACACATTCATGGACTTTAGAGAGGAAAGGAAATTTGGAGATGAGATGGTAGTTTGCAAAGACAAAGGGTTGGAGGGTGGGTTTTTTGAGGATGGGGTGATGATGGCAGGTTTAAATAGGAGGGAAACAGTACATAAAGAGATGAAACCATTTACAATGTCATCTAGCGTGGGGGCCAGGAAAGCGAAGTTGGGTGTTCAGCAGTTTAGTGGGAATGAGATCACGGGAGCAGGAAGTGGGTCTCATGGACAAGATGAGCTATAGCTATAGGAGAGATAGGAGCATGCTTAGGCCTGGAACGATGGTGTGTGTGGGCGGGGTGGGGGGGGTGGGTAGGTTTGTCTTGGTGGGTAAGGGAGGGGAGCAGCAGGGGCAGCTAAATATATGATCCCAATCTAGTGACAAAGATGTCCATGAGCTCTTCACGGAGGTGAGGGTGGAGGGGACAGTGGAGAAGGGCTTAAGGAGAGAGTTGGTGGTGGAGAAAATAAGTCGGATCATCTTCCACCTTCAGGATGATTCTGGAGCAGTGGGAGGTCTTGGCAGAGGAAAGTGAGACCCAATAGCTCTTGACGTGGTTCAGTCAGATCTGGTAATGGACGGTTAAACTAGTTGCGTGCCACATACACTCAAGTCTGCGCCCCTTGGATTTGAGGAAGCAAAAATGGGTGTCATACAAGGGAGAACAATCAAAATGGGAGTGACTAAATATTTTACTGGGGACAAAGGTATCAAAGGTGGAAGTGAGGGAGTGGTTAAGTAGATATATGGCTGCACAAGTATCATGAGCGTCGTGCCCAATGGTCTATCTCCTTAACCAATGAGCCAAAAGGATAGAGGAAGAAACGGAGTGAACGACTGAGAAGGAAATAATTAGGGTAAATTAGAGTCAAATTCGAGACACAAAGAGGAAAAATAAGAAAAAATGAAAAAGAATAAGCAGAAGAAAAGGACATTGTAACCTAGTTGTGTTTGGGAATTCTTGTATTGGTCCTTAAGAAGTTATGAGTGAATGGCAGGGTAGGTGTCCAAAATGTACAAACATTCTTGAGCCATGAAGTATTGAACCAGCTTGATCACCATGATCAGGAACAGTGGAACTGCTTTCATTGGAACATAGCAATTGCTAGACGAGAAAAGACCAAGATCCATCTAGTTCGCCTTCTACCATCCTGGTAACTAACAGGAGACTGGATGGCGCGACTGGCACATAAATACTGTCAAGATAGATTTTTTAAAATAAACTTTTTTAAAAACCTCTGGGAATAATTTACTACCTGCGGGAGTCGGACTCCACAGTTCCATTGTTACCTTTCTGGGCGTCCAAGGTTGAGTGGCATGTCAGGACCATAAGTTACGTCATTAATAGGGTCCTTATGACATGAAACACCAGCCCTAAATGGCTGCGGTGAGATTAATTTGCAATAACGGCATACATCCAGCAATTTCATGACACGCAATTTATTTCAATGGGGAGGCTCATGGCGAGGTTGCAATTTTTTCATTGTTTTCAAGGCTAACGGTGGAGTGGCGAAAATCGTCCCACACATTCCGGAAAATTGGAACTCATGGTGTATCTCTTCGCCACAAATTGCTGGATTTTTTACAAACTAATAATGGTGAGCGCCGTGAACTCGCCATTATTCAGCAATTTCTGGGCCATTTCCTATCTAAACTATATTCTGTTATTTACTACATTATTCTTACATCGGTTGCCCTTAGATTATTTTGTGATCAATTCCATTATTTTTCTAAATAGTGATGACGGTTCTGCAGTTTCCTGGGTTAGACTTGTCTCCTTTTTTGAAAATGGATACTATGTTAACTTGTTTCCAATTAGCAGTACTTTCCCAACATTTATTGAGCACTGAACCAGTCTCATCCCTTAGTACCCTGGGATAAATACCATCTGTCCCAGTGGACTTATTTGTTTCGAGCCCTTTAAATCTGTCTGAAACCTTCACCTTGTTGAAGTCAAAGTCTGTAATTCTGCATGGATTATTGCTGTTAATATTGGATGTATTACTGTAGTCTTATCTGGTGAATACTTCAAGGGAATACTCATTGAGTATATTAACCAATCTGTGCCCAGATTCAGTTTCATCCCCATTGGCATCCTTTAAGGTTTTCACCTCTTCCCTGACTGTCCTGTTGTTGCTGTGGTACCTAAAGAATGTTTTGCTGTTGCATTTAGCATTTGCAACTAGATTAATTTCCATTTCCCTCTTGGCTCTTCTGATCACTCCCTTTTGACATGCTTCTGAAGTTTCTTGTAATCTTCCCAGGGGGCACCCTCCCCTCCTGTCTCTTATATCCTTCTCTTTGTCTTGTTCATCCATTTAGGGGCTTGTTTTTTGAGTCAGCATGTGCTAATCTTATGACTGCATTTGTCCTGCATATTCCTCGGTATACCTTTAAAGGTATTCTATTTGTCTTCTACTATGGTGTTGTAGTTCCCCCCGCCCCCACCGCCCCATCAACTTGTTTTATTTCTTCCTTCACACTCTTGTAGTTGGCCATTTAAAAAATTTATACCTGGATTTTGTTCCTCAGCAGCGTATAATCTCAAATCGTATTGAACTTAGCCATATTGTGGTCACTATCACTCGGGTGCCACACTTTTTATACGCTGTTAGGTCACTTACCACTACCGAGTTGAATTGAGAACTGCCTTTTGTGGTTTCCGTGGTACATTGCATCATGAAGCAGTCACACGCTACATTTATCAATTGTCACTCTTGGTCACTTGGCATTCCCAATTTATATTTGGTTGAAATCCCTCATTATATAAACTTTCTGCATTCACATATCCTTATCTCTTCACAAAATATTCTGTCTTCTCTCCCATTCTGCCATCTGTAGCAAATTTCTACTGTAGTTTTATCTTTCTTTGTTAGAAACCTCCAGCCAGAGTATATTTCACTGCATAGCTGTGCCCTTTCCATGAAGTCAACTTCCTTTACCTCAAGTATCTGACGTTTAGAGCAATATCCACTCCTTCTCTATCAATTGTCTTTCCTGCATGGGCTTTATTCATTTCCATTTTGTGAAGTAAGCCATTGTTTCCATTCAAGTTCCTTACTGCTGCAACAGTCTCTAATGCAGGCAATTTGTAACGAATGCTTCTTGCATTCATATATAAGCACCTTTAATATATGTTATCTTTGATAACAGAATTTTGGAATACTATATACTTGTGCCTTCGGAACCTGACGGCTGCAAACTGAGGCCAATACTGCTGCTTTTGGATTAGTACACATCTAAAACTGCATTGATGCAAAAGTAGTAGTATAATACTACAATAAAATTCATATTAAAGGCACACATGAAAATTGAGTCTGTTCTTCCCCTCCCCAAATTAATTGCAAATAGTTTGAATGTCTGAATAAGTGTAACTGGTGTATATGTTTAGTTTTTGATGCACAAATGACTATTGGGGCAATTATGTCTGTTAATGTGTTCATTTGTATAGAGCTTGAAAATTATCTGGGTGGATTGAACCTATTCAGTCACTTTTGAGCAGGGAAACAGTAAAATGCATGGGACTGGATTAAAAAGTGAAGCGAGTCATGCAGGTAAATAAATTTAAAATTTGCTTCCGTTTTTTGCAAGAACTAGCAAATGATGGGGAAAGCACAGCCAACACAATTTTCAGTTCACCACCTTTGGCGTATCTGTTCTATCCTTTTTTACTTGCCAACGTGACTCGCAGGGAAATCTGAGTTGTAGAATTTGCGCATAACTGCAGTGGCTGCATTGCTTGTATAGCTTGCAGTAGGGGAATTCGAAGCAGACTTAGCCAAACCTTGTTAAGTTCTTGCCCCCAAAGAAGAAATGCCATCTTTTGGCAGGTGGTTGAGAACTTACAAAATTCACCCAATCTGGTAATGACTGACAGGAAATCTTGAGCTTCTAATTTATGGGATCAGTATTCAAGCTCTTGGCTAACTGTACTATTGTGTCATTTAATTATGTTTTAATATCCAACAATGATAGACTTGAAATATTGAGTGTTTTGCAAAGATTGGTTGGGTGATCTATTATACCATGTTTGGGGGCCAAAGTGTTACACATATCAGAATGATGACTCATTATTGTGTTTTTTAAAAATACTTCCCCAGAAATAGCCTTCACTGTCAAAAAAAAATCCAGAAAATGCTTACTCTGCTATGCTTGTAGAGTGGTGGTGATATGTCATCAGTTGACTAATGTGTGTGTGTGTGCATGAGCTACGCATCTAAAACTTTGCCGTCTAGTTACCTTTGATAACAGAATTTTGGAATACTATATTTTACAGTTGTACACATGAACCACTTGCATTGTGGTGTGTATTACACATTAGAAACATGTGTTTTGCTGAATCAACACAAACTGAGATTGCTAGCTGACATTTATTTTCTTACTGCCAAATAGCATAACATCCTTAACTTGACACATTTAGATTTCATGAATTCTGCATTCGTGGTTGGTGCATTGTGGGTAAAAAGCAGACCTGCCCGTACTGTAATGAGAAAGTGGACCTTAAAAGAATGCTCAGTAATCCGTATCCTTTAAAATTTAGCTAAAAAGTTTCAGATGAAAAATGTTGAATAAGAGCTACTTGGAAGTAATTAATGACTTGAAAACAAATTATGCAAGTATTGACTTGTCATTTTAAGTAATGATTTTTATTTTAGTGAACCTGCTCAAAAAAAGGCTTATGAATCCAATTGGGCATGTGTGCATGTGTCTGCCACAAAAAGCAGTGCTAGACTGTGATAGAAGATTTCAGTGATGATGATTACTCCTCGTTGGTATTAGTTTCCTGTATTTATTACAAGATCTACAAAACCACCTACAGCACATGTACAAGTTTTGGACGTGGTCTCCTTTTAAGGCGAGTATGGAAGGTGCCCTAAGTGTGTGTGTTTTCTGTTCCCCACCCCGCATGCAATATTATTTTGGAACGATTTTGCCCACTTCATAAACTGCTTTGTCAGCTGTGACAGGCTATGTGGATCTGTCTGATATCTTAGATGCTTTGTTGTACTAACTGATTTTAGATCTGTAATCTGTTCACAGCTCACAGTATGCATATCAGACTTCATTACTTCTTAATTCAAGTGGCCCAAATTTTGTGGTTACAGGCACTATTTTACACAAAATTTGTAGTCGTATAATAGGCTTCAAGCCTGAATTAAAGTACAACTGTCAGTATGTATAGCTGACTTCAGCATTAAGTCCATTTTCAATGCAATAGATTCTGAGGTGGTTACCTTATGTTCAACAAAATGGTAGGACTATATATAGGAATTCATTCATTCAAGATGATCAGTACTTTTTTTTATTTTTAAGCATGCCTAAACAGATGTTTACGAAAAATGTTGATATTGATCAAGTGAACTTCTGTTTTGACTAAAATTGCATTTCTAATTATTCACTCATAGCTGTGCAAAGTGGATGTTGTATATATGTAATGTCATTCTATAAAAACAAAGAATGCTGGTATTACAGGTCTGTCAGCATCTGAAAAAAGACCAGTTAATGGGCCTGAATTTGCTGTAAACTTACACCATAGTAATGGCACATCTACGGCATATGCCATTATTATGGTGCAGAAATTCCAGGAAATTATTGAGTGACTAATGCTACTATGTACGCCACCCCATAGTTCGCTGGGAATTTTACACTGCTCCATGGAGACCCTCACCGAAAAAGTTGAACAGCTCCGCCCCAATATTAAAATCAATGGCGAGATCGAGTTTGCTGAATTAATACCACTGTGATGGCCACAGCCACTTAAACCATTACAGAATGGCTTGGAGGTGCTCAGAATCATTAAAGTAATCAATGACTCAGCAGGGTGATTGAGGGTAGTACTTGTTCTAGGAACTTCATTGAAATCTTAAACCTCAATAAAGTAATAAAATAAGTGTTTTGACAGCCAGGCATGAATTAATTTTCCCTCAAATATCTTAATATTTTTATATTAATATTGATTTGAGCTTGTGCGCTAAGCATGAATTACAACCGGTAATGAAATATGGCAAGGGATCGCAGGCAGCTCGGGAGACAACCCTATACGGGTCCCTTCCTAATGCCGATTTATATATTTACGTTTCAGCACAAACTCATCAATCAAATTAAACAGAACCTGAACATTCTGTCTGTACATAATGCGACTCATCCCCATGTTATCAGATAGCAGCCGTTGCTCCTAAAAGCATCCCTGTTAAATATCCTTTGTTCCATTCTGTGTCAGGCCCCAGTACCTTGGCATTGGACATAGGCAGCTATGCTCCCTGTGGTGTATTTTATTTATTTTTCCAGCAAATTGTGGTGTGAGTTCGCCACTGGAGGATCAGGGAGCACAAACTATTGCAATGAATTCTGGGCCAATGTTTTGGGTGCAAAATCTTCATTAGTACCTGAAAGAGTAACCCATATTTTTGCTTTCAGATGATGATGGATCTGTGTACTTCCAATATTTGCAGTTATTTTTAAATTTCTCATTCCCTGTAAAGCACATTCTGTAACGTGTGGTGCAGTTGAATCCTGATAACAGTACGAGTTTGCTAAGATGTTTTGTGCTTGAATTGGGATTGTATTTGAGTCAAAAGATATCTTAAATTTGAAGATTAATGATAGCCAGTTTAAACTTTTTTGAGTCACAGTATATTTGCTCAACAGTTCACTCCAAACTAGATTAAACTTAACATACTCAGCAGGAAAATCTCAGATTTGATCCTTAATATATGGTTAGTTAGCTCTGTGTCCCTAAGCTTAGGGACATAAAAGAAAGCATTCAGCATGCCTGCTTCTGATCACTACCCAGTGATCTATGCTAGAATGTGTGTGTCTGTGGACAGGATCGGGAAAGTAGGAGGTATTCACGTACTAATTCTGTGTTTGGATCTAACATTTTTGTTGGAATTGATTGCAATTTGTAATTCAATACTAATCAGCAGTTTCCACTTAAAATTTCAGGATGGATGTACACAATTGGCCGGATCTTGCTGGAAAAATAACGGCATGTTAATGACGCACGCTGTTGTTAACGTGCAAATCAGCCAGCAAGTTCAGGGGATTAAGAAATGCGCATTGAGTTGTGAATCTCCAGAACTTGCTGGTCGATTTATGCCGCTTCGCCGTTTACTTCGCACAAACGGCGTCTCTCCCTTAGCCCTCCCCTTTATTTTTAAGAACTTGCTGGATTTGCTCATTAATTGCCCATTAAACTCGCCACAGAAAGTTAAGCCTGGTAATTAAGAGTGCATGTGCCTTTTTAATGACGTGATAATTGTTAATGCAATGCCTGTCAACCTCTCTGGCCCAGAATGGGAACAATTTAAACTGTTGAATCTCATTCCTGCATGTAATAAATTGTTTAGAGATTTTTGAAATGTCACATTTTAAATTTTTAAATGTTTTTCTTTATTTTCCTTTCTGTCTCTTTCTTTTTCTCTCTCAATGCAATCTTTCTTTCCATCTCTTTACTTTTTCTGTACCTGATGTGACTCTAATTCACCCTCCTCCTTTTGTTTTTCTCAATCCTTAAATCTCATTGGTTAAGGAGATACACTGTTGGCCCCGCCGTTAACTAAGGTCCCAGATATCTCGTTGCCCTCCCCATACTGTTATCAGCTTGCACTTCTAGCAAGTTACGGCTACGAGTAAAGAGTGCACAAAATGTCTAACTAATGGCGTACGCTGCGAGATGATCCGGCCCATTGTTGCCACTTTCTATCTAACTGTATAATAACTAGTCATGTGACACTTACCACGGTATCTGAGCTTCACTAGAAGTTGACTTCAGGCTGAGAAGTGTATTAATTTCCAATCAAACTGGTAAAATATTTTAACTTGAATTGCATTGAATGAACTGGTGACCTGGAATAAATAGAAGGATAATGTTACAGAGAAACCATAGAGAAGCTGAAAAGCAACAGTTGCACATAGACGTAATTATAACACGGTAGGATTGAAATAAATGGTCAAACCTGTATGTTCAAAACTGTCCCACAAATTTTTAGTTAAAAACAAACCAATCTAAAGGCTCTGTTGGTAGATATGCACCCCTATGTGGAACTGAACTATATAAACCAGGAAGATCCCAGGTTCATTTCCTGATCTGTGTTGAATTAGCTGATGATGGGGATGCTACAGTTGGCTGGAATGCCCTAGGTTTGGCAAGAAAAAAAGTCAGCCAGTGTTGCTGCTCCTGATCATCCAGTGATGTCTGCGTTTGTGCCTCAGGTGAGAATAGAATCAGATTCATCTGTGATACTTCCCACAGACAACACTTATTGTCTAGGCTCGTACTTGAAGAACAAAAATTTGAGAGAGTTATTAGAGAATGATAACTATTCATAGTCAATAGTTCGAAAATCTAGAGGGCACAGAAGCGCACAGTTGAAATCAATAATAGGAAGATCAAAAGCCAAAATGCAAGCAACTAGCTGTTAGGTTTGTGTCTTTATGACCTTATGAAGCCATAGCCGAACATAAGTCATTGACTTCAGTCAAAGAGGGAAAAGAAGTTGAGATTTTTCACAGTTGGAGAATCTGTTCCATTAGTTGACCTTCCAGCATGAAATTATCTCTGGACCTTCCTAACATGTACAGTGTACCACTGACATTGCCAATTGTCTGCAGTCAACCACACAGAATAGCACTCGAGAAGTTACCAAATGTACTGATCCAGAAGGATTTTCCATCCTTTGATCTAGTCTTTTGTTCTTGTTATTAACTCCCACTAACATGTTTGTATGCTTGAATATTTGGTTCTATCCTTTCCTATTAAAGAAAGAAAAGAAACATTTTCATTGCTAGTATTGTAGTGGTAATATTTCTTGCAATAAGAACATAAGACGAAATAAGAGCAGGGGTAGGCCATACAGCCCCCTGACCCCCTATTCAATAAGATCATGGCTGATTTTCTACCTCAACTCCGCTTTCCCGCCCATATCCCTTGATTCCCTTAGTGTCCAAAAATCTATCGATTTCAGTTTTGAATATACTCAACGACTGAGCATTCACAGCCCTGTGGGCTAGAGAATTCCAAAGAACCACAACCCTCTGAGTGAAGAAATTTTTTCCCCCATCTCGGTCCTAAATTGCTGACCCCTTATCTTGAGAGTATGACCCCTAGTTCTGGGTTCTTCAGCCAGGGGAAACAGCCTCTCAGCATATACCCTGTCAAGCCCTCTAAGAATTTTAGACGTTTCAATGAAATCACCTCTCATTCTTCTAAACTCCAGAGAATATAGGCCCATTCTACTCAATCTCTCCTCATAGGACAGCCCTCTCATCCCAGGAATCAATCCCGTGAACCTACATTGCACCCCCTCTAAGGCAAGTATATCCTTCCTTAGGTAAGGAGACCTAAACTGTACACAGTGCCCCAGGTGTAGTCTCACCAAAGCACTATAGAATTGCAGCAGGACCTCCTTACTCTTATACTCCAACCCCCTTGCAATAAAGGCTAACATACCATTTGCCTTCCTAACTGCTTGCTGTACCTGCATGTTAACTTTCTGTGATTTGTGTACAAGGAGACCCAAATCCCTCTGACTGACTACCAACATTTTAGTTTCTCACCTTTTTAAAAGAATATTCTGCTTCTCTATTCTTCCTACCAAAGTGGATAATTTCACAAGTTCATTAAGGCACAAAAATTAAAAATTAGTTGCTTGCTATTTGCTTTTAATCCACTTCCTGTTTATTGACTAACCATTGTGCTCTTCTGTTCCATCGAAGCCAGATTTTCAAACTGTTGATTATGAATTGTCAGAAGATTGAACTCTATATGCTTATCTTTCCTCCTTTCAACTGCAAATTTAACAGTTCTGCTTTTCTTTCATTTCTTTGGTGTTATCTCCTGCTCCCTTTAAGTTGTGCTTTTGTTAACCACACAGGATGTGTGAATGTTCCTGGTCTGCTCATAAGATGCCTTACATTTCTCAGTATTTCTTTTCCATCTTGGCCAGATGGTTATTGATTTAAATATATATGTGATCCTCCGCACAGTTTTCCCCCTAACTTCTGTACTCTCTTAAAATAGTGTCTTCCCTAAGTCCCTGCCAGCACATTAGTATTAATATGGTGGGTATTTTCAGCAGGTGACAAGCACACATGCACATTGTTCAATTTCCCTGAGTGAATTTTTATTAATATGCAATTCTGCAGGACTATACAAAAAAAAATTAAATGTTAATATTAACTCAAGCTGCACCAAATGTAATTTAAACCATCAGCATTAGGACTGCAATAATTTGCACACTGCGGGTTACTTTGACGTTATCGTATTTACAAGAACGGCTGTACCCATTTAAACATTATTCCCTTATAAATATCTAAGTTCAGAAAGACTGGGTAACCAGCCAAGAGTTGATTATCTGCAAGCAAACTTGTCTGAGTACAAATAACATTTTTGATTTGTCAACATTTTGTGTTTAAAACTGAATATCATTTGGTGCATGAATTATAGCAATAAAAGCAAGATTGGTATACTAGAGGTGATTATACATCTTTTGGAAATGCATAATATTTACTGTCATTCAATGAAAAATGGCCAGTATAAATGTGCCTTTAGTTTCCAAAGAGTAATGTAGCAACAATTTTAGTTTTCTTGTTAAGTGTGCACAGAATATTTTGTTTTCTTTAACTTCTTCACAGGTGGGAGCGCACGCATGTTTTATATGGCCAGCTATTGGATTGGCTGCGATACCTGGTTGCATGGCAGCCTGTAATTATAGGTCTTGTACAGGGTATTAATTACATACTAGGTCTAGAATAAGACCCTAGCAATATTTTGGGATGTACATTATAAATGAAAAGAACCAGTTTAAATTCTTTACTTTATATTGTAAAAAAAACTGTTCACTCTGAATATGTGATACATACATAGCTGCAAAATGTTTTGTTGGTAAATTAATTATTTTTAATTGTGGTGGTTATGCTGTCACTTAACTAACGTGCAATATTTTTTAAAAATGCAGTAAAGCCAGATTTTGTAGAAGGAACCCCAGTTTGTTTTACTGGAGAAGAATGCAGTACCTGACAACAGCAATGTTGACAAATATTAAAGAAAGTGTTTACAATGCTATATTCCTGTGATGGATTGTTGATTTAGCTTATAATGCCGATTTGGAAATTGTGAATATTACTTCAAAGCAAATTTGACGATAAAATGTACAGATACATATAATAGCTTATTAAAAAAATAAGTGAAGTTGAAAAGTTCATCATTCTTGTAAGTTCCACACTAAGTTACAGCAATCTTGTGAAAAATTATTCTGGTGTAATTGACGATCCGGATTCTTTCCCCTCAGTCTGGTTCAGTAAAAACTGAAGTCGAATACATTTTAAAGTTCATCACAACTTTAATAGCAGGGTTCTTAGTCTGCAGCATTGATTTGGACTCCTGATAGAGTCACTCTATGCTGGCAGAGCAAGAACAAAAACATACAGAAATCCACACGTTTTTATACAAATCAATAGGGTTGGAACATACTTAACGAGGGTCAACACCAATCATAAGCCGGGCATAGGTTGCAATGCGAGGTTACATTATTTCCGGCCAATCA
The DNA here is from genome assembly GCF_035084215.1 of Heptranchias perlo. Lineage (NCBI taxonomy): Eukaryota > Metazoa > Chordata > Chondrichthyes > Hexanchiformes > Hexanchidae > Heptranchias > Heptranchias perlo. The sequence continues at coordinate 139,441,479 of NC_090325.1, forward strand.
TAAATCGTCCATGTGCTGATCATGCTGCTGTTAGACATCAAAGGGGATACTTCCTCACCTTCCAACTTGGAATGTTCTTCCCTGTCCCTTCTGTTCCTTATCTCCCAACCTGGAATGTCTTTCAACTTTGGCTAAGCTCGTTACCTATATTGATCTGCCATAAACATGGAGACATTCAGACCAGTCCTTGAATCACATCAAAGACTCTACATTGCTAAGACCATGCAAACCTGCTGACTACGCAAACATATGGCCCAGCAGGAGGCCAGGCCACCTGTACCAATCTCAGTTACTAACTAATTAACCCTTTCTAACCATTTTGCATTCTGCTTCTTTACCACGTAGGCATTTTAATATTTTACTGAAAACTGACCACGTAGGGATTCTCATAATCAGCTATTTATGGATCTCCACCATTCTAATTCATACCTCCTGTAGTAATTTTCTTTCTGGTATTTAATGTTGAGCACCAATACTGTGTTAACCTACAGTGGGTTGCTGCTTTTTCTTGATCTATATTTATTTTCTTTCAAGATGTAGTTCATTTTAACAGTTCAACTGGCAATAAATAATATATATGACTTGTTCTATTACAGTACAGATTTTCCTTTTTGTTTAATTCTGAAGATACTAAATCTTGTCCTTTTGGTATTTTTACTTTTTAATTCTATTCATCTGAAACTTGATATTTCTGTCCCATCAGTATAAAAGTTATAGCTTTGGCTAACTTGACTTGGAACCTAAACATTGCCATCACTGTTCCTGGTACTTTTTAATCCAAAAAGCTGTTTTACAATTCAGAGTACAGTTTATATTTAGAAGTATTCTATACTTATAATTTAGAAGTCTATCCATTAGGGCCCTTTTAAAATAATTTTTTTGCAATATTTACATCCTTTTTGTCAATTCAAAAGTATTGTCTAAACCATGAATCCTGATGATGTCACAGGACACTGGCCAAGAATAATTATTGAGCCGGAGAGTAAGACAACTGTTAGCACTGTTGTGACCGAAGGTTACATCCTGCATTAAACCCAGAGAATTTCTGGTTTTTATGTCTTTTGATAGACACAATGACCTAGAAATTGCTTAAAAAAGAATGGTGAGCTCAGCAGCGCTCGTTGTTAGTAGCGAAATCGAGGAGCAAGTTCCGGCATTCGCACACGCGTTATGAAACGTGGAAATCCGGAACTTGTTCCTCCTGGTTCACCGGCAATGTGACAGGCCTTTAATTCGAAACTATCACCAGCTGGAACCAGTGGAAACAAGGGACCAGCGCCAACTTGCTCATCTACCCAGCTGGAAAGTAACTAATATCGCCACAAAACAAGTACACTTAAAAATATCAGGTCTATACTAAGTTTTAACAGCACAGTATGTCTTAATGACTGCCAAACAACTAAAAACTAACTTTTAAAATGGAGTCTCATTAATAGTTTTAATAGTTTTTGATCATTTTTTTAGAAAGTTATAACTTCTCCCTTCTGTCTCTCTTATTTAATTCAATTCTTTCTTACCCTCCCTTTTTCGCTATCTATAATTGTTTTTACAAATGATTTTAGTGTTGTACCTTTCACTGCCTCGATTTTTACATTCCAGCTTGCAGAAACACTTCGCAGCTTGTCAAGAATGCTGCATACTGCTTCTCCCACAGGTCTTAGTTTCGCTGGAGCTAACGCTGGGCTGTTCTCCGCTTCTTCTTAGAGGAGGTGCGCCCAGTAAAGACCGCAGTAAGTTAGTGGGTTAGTGAGCACTGTTGGTTCGCCACTCCAAACAATTTCTGGGCCAATGTGAATTTAAAATTGGTTTCAGATATCCGAGGCTGGAAAAAAAGCTTCCTTTGTCTCTGTTACTGGGGAGTAGTCAATACACACAACAGCCCTGATTTATCCACAGTTTGAGAGAGTTGGCTGACATTCTTTGTTGGTGGCACTGACTTCATTCAGAAACTAATTAAGTCAAGTTTGTTTGCCTGGGCCATTATTTCTTTGAAATGTTAAGGAATGCAAGTTTGGATAATGGGCGAAGTAGACAAATTCATTGTCACTAATGGCTGATGCAGCAGGATATCTTGGGAGCAAGATAATTAATATCTCAAGATTAACATCTGTGACATGGAAGGTGTGTCTTGGCATAAAGATACTGTCATAGCTACTGATCATTAATTCAGTGTTCAATATCTTCAGTTCACTTTTCCAATCTTTCAGTTTCTGGAATTGATACTTGGGCCTAAATTTTAACAATGAGGTGGGATCTCAGCGGGAGTCAATAAGTGGGTGGTAAACACGGAAAAAATTTTGTTCGTGTTCCCGAGCGACTGTGACTCAATTGAAGCCACTTAACTTCCGGGTTTCACGTCCTCATTCTGTGCATCGGGTCTACTGCACACCCGTGTGATGCGATTTAAAGCCCTCTATTTAAAGGGCCAATGCAACAATGAAGGTGAAAGGAGGAAAAAGCAGAATGGAACATCATAGAGCAAAGCCAGCACCCAGCTTCTCAGACACCGCCCTGGAGATACTTCTGGCTGGTATGAGAAACAAGGAGGGAGGTGCTATACCCACCTGACAGGAGGAAGACACCTGGTTCTGCCACAAAGGAGGTGTGGCTGGAGGTGGCAGAACAGGTCAGCAGCAGGAGCATGGTGCACCGGTCGTGACTGCAGTGCAGGAAACGACTTAATGACCTAACCAGGTCAGGAAAAGTCAGTACAGTTGCTGATTAACCTGCATTCTGTGGTGAACATTATCCTCCCCACGCGCCCCCCCCCCTGACACTGCCCTGCAAAACCTACTCCATCACATCACTCTTTACACCCACTTAAGGCTCACTGTCAAGTTATCTTCACTTTGTGTGCATTTCACCCCTTCCCATCCCCCCATTTATGCACCCACCTCTCCCACTCACCCCAGTCATGATGCAATGTGATCAATCTGTGTGATAGTCACCCTCTGATGCATCTCATTCATTGTTAGCCTGACCCAGAGTAATGCATCCATTGAGTGACCCCGTCACCCTCACTCACACACATCTGTACTTCTTGTAGTGGAAGAGAGCACAAAATACAAGGGAGAGGAGTCGGACTGGAGGGGGACCTCCACAAATAGTGGCCCTCAGAGGCGGAGGAGGAGGCCTTGGAAATAAGCGGAACGCTGGAGAGCCTGGCCATCAGGGGCGCCGAGACTGGCACCCTGCAAACGTCTGGTGACAGAACTTTAACATTCCTCACACACAACATAGATTGATGTTATCAATGATTGTTCTGTTGCACACCTCAGTATGCTTATCGCAACATTACTTCTGCGATGTATCTTAATATTGCTGTATGTTCTCTTCCAGGGCCCTCAAGGACTGACTACATGGGGGAGGACGATTCCTCAGAGGAGCTCCCTGCCTCTGAGGGCGCACAGTCACATCTTGGTGAGCCATGCACCAGCACAGATACTCACACCTCGGTGGGTCCTATTAGAGAGATAGTTGGGTTGTCACCTGGTGAGTCACCACACATAAGTGAGCAAGAGCAGACACTGGTGGCAGGGGCAGCTGTGGAGAGTCCGTGTGGGTGGGCACTCTCCTCTCCAAGCTCTGCTCTGCTTGGCACAGATGCTGAACCCCAGGGCCATCCTTGAAAAGAAGAATGATAGAGCTACAGAAGCGTCTTTGCGACGTACCGGAAGACGTGCCACGCTGACTCTCCACAATAGCGGAGAGGATGGAAAAGTTCACCTTTAGCATTAGTGGACTGGTGGCGCAGGTAAGTGCGGGAATGTCTGCAATGGAGAGAATAGCAGCCCTCATTGAGCTTCAAGCATGGCTCACAAATGAGTCTATTCAGGCCCTGGCAACAGCAACATTCTGCCGCCTTAAACAGGCAGACAGATACATTAGCACTGGCCTTACAAGGCATCACACGTGTCCTCCAAGCTGTTGTCCAGCAGAGTGGTAGGAGTGATGTGGTCTGGGAGATGAATGATGGCGAAAGGGGACATGGACACCACTCAGCGCTCCAACATCTCACCCCTTGCCCCCCCCCCCCCCTTCAACTGCCTCCTCCAGATGGCCGAGTCTGCCCCTGCACAGATGCAGGTGGAGCAATCTTTGTCGGGGCCTTCACGAGCTCCAAAGCCCAGTGGTCGTAGGCTGACTGCATCTAAACAGTCCGGGCATGAATCTGAGCAACCTGCCACTACCTCTGCTGCAGTGACGGGATGCACCACGTAGAAGCTGTAGGAAGAGGTTTTGTAATCACCAAGGGTATGCACAAGGGTGTCTGACAGAATGTCATGTTTTTCATTTTTTATTTGGTTTATGTTAAATTCACATTAAATGTTATGATTCTCATCACCACTGCCACGTTTTGCCCATTCTTGAGTCCCTTTTGTGAAAGTGCCCTTTCATGTGCTTCATCATGAACCGCGAGACTTGATTGCACCCATTGGGTGCGTTTACAGTGGGTGTATGTAGGACTGTTTTGTGCAACACGCAGCGAGGGGTGGTGTTGGTGGTTGTTTCAGGTGGTCTGAGTTACTTGACTATAGTTACTTTGCAGATCTCCCTATGAGAATCTATCAGTTATGAGTGACTCACTGGCATCATGAGCAGCCAGGTGAGACGCTGCTCTGCTGATGTCGTCATCCTCCTCCACCTTCTTTCTCCTCCTTCTTCTTCCTTCTTCTCCTCCTATGTTGATGGCAGGTGCGGCTGCTTCATGAGCGCATGGGACCTCACCCACCGGTAACCCCCTCTGTTGAGCAATGTTGCGCAGGACGCAACACCCAACTGTTATTCTACAAACCCTCGCTGGTGAGTACTGAAGGGCTCCCCCAGATCGACTCAGGCACCTGAAACGCATCTTCAATATTCCTATGGCTTGTTCTATGATACATCTGGTGGTGACGTGACTGTCGTTGTACTGCTGGTGGGGTTCCTCACGTGTCATGAGCCACATCTGCAGGGGGTATCCCTTGTTTCTAAGGAGGCAGCCCTTAAATCTGTCTTGTGCATGGAAGAGGGTCTGGGTGTTGGATTCGCACAGAATGAAGGAATCACAGCAGCTGCCAGGAAATTTAGCATAAACCTGCAGAAACCTCTTCCAGTGGTCACAAACCAGCTGCGCAATGATGGAGTGAGATCCTTTCGGTTGATGAACATTCCTGGCTCATGTGGAGGTGCTCGGGTTGCTGTGTGTGTGCACTCAATTGTGCCCTGTACCTGTGGGAAGCCAGCCAGAGAGTGGGAACCCATGTCCTTTCAGTCTGGCTGGTGTCGTCGATGGGGAAGTTGACATAGTGGGATGCCCTGGCAAAAAAGCCATCCGTGACCTGTCATATACACCTTATGTGCAGACAACTGAGAGATCCTGGTGATGTCACCAGTGGCACCTCGGAATGATCCGGAGGCAAAGAAGTTGAGGGCAGCGGTGACTTTAACTGTGACGGGCAGTGCATGGCCACCTCGCCCATCCGGGAGCAGCTCTGCATGAAGGAGCCTGCCAATGTCTGCGACCACCTGACAAAACAATCTGAGCCTTCGTAGGCACTGCTCCTCAGAGAGGTCCAGGAAGCTCAGCCTCTGCCTGTAGACCCTCTCATGAGGGTAATGCCTCCTGTGACGTCGCCCGCTCCGTTGGTCCCCTCTCTGCTCTTCTGCAGGTCCTTGTGGCGCACCTCTGCCTTGTGGAGCTGCAACTCCTAGAATGCTGATGTGCCTCCTCCTCAGATGTACTGCTGAATACATCCATTGCACCACCTCCCCCCCCCCCCCACCCCATCCTGAGGTGTCAGTTTGAGGGGGTCAAGAATATAGGTAAATATGTGTGAACACACAAATTCTGAGTGTGAACAAAGAAATCTCAGTCTAAACACACACAACTCCCAGCCAAAGGTTTGACTGAGAGAACTGATTGTCCTGCTGCAAAAACTCACCATTTGTTCACGTGTGAATCACAGGTTTCAAGGTCCATATGGCTGCTGGCCGCAACTTGCCTCCATTTCCATGGCATGTTTCAGAGGCCACGGGAGACAGGTTCAGGGAGAGTTAAAATCATTTGCCTCAATGCACTAAAATTTAATTCACTTAACTACTTCAACTATGTTAATTGCCCCTTTAAATGTCATGCCAACTGCTCTTCCAGGTTTCTGAAGCAGGCACACGCATCCAGATGAGTCTGGGTGAAACACAGAGTTCGGTGGGTTGGAGCCGGGATTTGTTCCCGCTCCAAAATTTAACATTTTTACTGCCCCCCCGCCCCCAACCCACTCATTCTTCGGGGTTAAAATTTACCCCTTGGACTCTGTGCAGTGGGCAGAAGTATCACCTCAAACTTCATGGCAGAAAGTTACAAAAGACTGTTCCCTCCAAAAGTTTTGCAGATTGTTGGACTATATAGGAAATGTGTTCCAATCAAGATATTTTAACTTCTTGACTGATCTTTATCTTTGGTTTGTGAGTATTTGTACCATCAGTATCTTGTGTTTTTGTGCTTCTGTGTAATTCAAAGAATCATTGAAAATTTACGGCACAGGAGGAGGTCATTCGGCCCAACGTGTCCGCGCCGGCCGAACATGAGCCACCCAGCCTAATCCCACTTTCCAGCACTTGGTCTGTAGCCTTGTAGGTCACAGCACTTCAGTGCACATCCAGGTACTTTTTAAATGAGTTGAGGGTTTCTGCCTCTACCACCTGTTCAGGCAGTGAGTTCCAGACCCCCACCACCCTCTGGGTGAAAAAGTTTTTTCTCAGCTCCCCTCTAATCCTTCCACCAATTACTTTAAATCTGTGCCTCCTTGTTATTGACCTCTCTACTAAGGGAAATAGTCATAGAGTCATACAGCACGGATAGAGGCCCTTCGGCCCATCGTGTCCGCGCCGGCCATCAGCCCTGTCTACTCTAATCCCATATTCCAGCATTTGGTCCGTAGCCTTGTATCCTATCCACTCTATCTCGGCCCCTCATAATTTTGTACACCTCACTTAAATCACCCCTCAGCCTCCTCTGTGCCAAAGAGAACAACCCCAGCCTATCCAATCTTTCCTCACAGCTAAAATTCTCCAGTCCTGGCAACATCCTCGTAAATCTCCTCTGTACCCTCACCAGTGCAATTACATCCTTCCTGTAATGTAATCAACAGAACTGCACACAATACTCAAGCTGTGGCCTAACCAGTGTTTTATACAGTTCCAGCATAACCTCCCTGCTCTTATATTCTATGCCTCGGCTAATAAAGGAAAGTATTCCATATGCCTTCTTAACCACCTTATCTATCTGTCCTGCTACCTTCAGGGATCTGTGGGCATGCACTCTAAGGTCCCTCACTTCCTCTACACCTTTCAATATCCTCCCACTTATTGTGTACTCCCTTGCCATGTTTGCCCTCCCCAAATGCATTATCTCGCATTTCTCTGGATTGAATTCCATTTGCCACTTTTCTGCCCACCTGACCAGTCCATTGATATCCTCCTGCGGTGTACAGCTTTCCTCTTCACTATCAACCACACGGCCAATTTTTGTATCATCTGCAAACTTTTTAATCCTGCTCCCTACATTTAAGTCCAAATCATTAATATATATCACACAAAGCAAGGGACCTAGCAGTGAGCCCTGCGGAACCCCACTGGAAACAGCCTTCCAGTCCCAAAAACACCCATCGACCATTACCCTTTGCTTCCTGTCACTGAGCCACTCCCTTGGATCCCGTGGGCTTGTACTTTTTTGACCAGTCTGCTGTGCGGGACTCTGTCAAAGCCATGCTGAAATCCATGTAGACTATATCAAATGCACTACCCTCATCGACCCTCCTTGTTTCCTCCTCAAAAAATTCAATCAAGTTAGTCAGACACAACCTTCCCATAACAAATCTATGCTGGCTGTCCTTGATTACTCTGTGCCTTTCTAAGTGACTGTTTACCATGTCCCTCAGAATTGATTCCAATAATTTGCCCACCACCGAGGTTAGACTGACTGGCCTGTACTTACTTGGTCTATCCCTTGCTTTTTAAACAATGGTACAACATTAGCAGTCTTCTGGCACCATGCCTATATCCAGTGAGGATTGGAAAATGGTGGTCAGAGCCTCCGCTATTTTCTCCCTTGCTTCTTTTAACAGCCTGGGCTACATTTCATCCGGCCCTGGTGATTTATCTACTTTCAAAGATGCTAATTCCCTTAATACTTCCTCTCTCACTAAGTTTATCCCATCCAGCATTTCACACTCCTCCTCCTTAACTACAATGTCTGCATCGACCCCTCTTTTGTGAAGAGAAGCAAAGTATTCATTAAGAACCATACCAACATTTTCCACCTCCTCACATAGGTTTCTTTTTCGGTCTCCAATAGGCCCTACTCTTTCCTTAGTTATCCTCTTGCTCTTAATGTATTTATAAAACATCTTTTGGGTTTTCCTTGATTTTACTTGTCAATATGTTTTCATACCCTCTCTTTACTTTCCTAATTTCCTTTTTAATTTCACCCCTGCACTTTTTATACTTCTCTAGGCTTTCTGTAGTATTGAGTTCTGTGTCTGACGTAAGCTTTCCTTTTCTGCCTTATGCTCCTTGACATCCAGGGAGCTCTAGATTTGGCAGCCCCACCCTTTTTCTTTGTGGGAACATGTTTACTCTACACCCCTTGAATCCCTCCCACTGCTCTGACATTGATTTACCTTCAAGTAGCTAATTATCTTGTAAATAAATCTTTGACACTACATTCAAAATAAATCTGACAGTGTGGTATTTGCCACAATTCACAGGACAGGAGAGCATAGTGGGCACCCAATATGGTCTCTGGTGTATTGTACCTTAATAAAAAGGTAATTGTTAGTCTTGTGGCATCCAGGCATAAAAGTTCAACTATGTGTGTATCACAGGGTAAGATGAGAATAATGGGGAGTGACTATTATGGTTTAAAAAGTTAGTGGATGCAAAGCACTAGTATCTGGGTGAGACAAAAGGCCCGATATTAGGAGGGTGGCGGGTTTGCAGGGGGGGTCGACTGGGAGCGTGGGTAACGGGCCCAGTGAAATCGGGGTGCTCCGCACGCAATCGCAGGCTAATTGCAGCCACTTACCTTTACTTCTGGGTTTCGCGCTGGAAAGCTGCGCAGCGGGCGGACTGCGCATGCGCAGCATAGGCTGTCAGCTGGAGGAGCTCTATTTAAAGGGGCAGTCCTCCACTGACTGATGCTGCAGAAAATAGGAAAAATTACAGCTTGGAGCAGCCAGGGGAAAGGCTGCTCCCAGGTTTAATGATGCCTCACTCCAGATATTATTGGATGGGGTGGGGAGGACAGAGATCTTCCCCCCCCCCCCCCCCCGGCCCCGGGCGGGCGGGAGGAAGCAGCCTGCCTCTGCCACCTAGAAGGCCTAGCTCGAGGTGGCAGAGGAGGTCACCAGCACCACCAACATATCACGCACCTGCATACAGTGCAGGAGGCACTTCAATGACCTAAGTAGGTCAGCCGAAGTGAGTACACTTACTCATTCCCCTACATTCCATCTGCCACATCACCGCCCCCACCCCACATCTCCTTCTGCACTGCCAACACTATCACATCATTCCCCACACCCTCTCAAAGCTCATCCTCATCTTACCTGCACTTAGTCACCTCGCCAGTACTCATCCCACCACTACCACTCAACCCAATCCTCATACAATCTCGTGGCTCTATCTCATACTCACCCTCTCATGCATCTCTTTCACAGTCAGCCTCACTCAACCTGCCACTACCTGTGCTGCAGCCACAGGGCATGCATCACATATGCGCAGCAGGAAGCGTAAGGCAAACATGTCGTGAGCATGAAGGGGATGCACAAGGGTGATTGAGGGTTTGTCATGGTTTTTACTTATATTTAATTTCTGATCAACTCACATAACATATTATATTGTCACTACTACTGCCACGTCTTTGCGAATCTTGTCTGGTTTGTGCAATATTGCCCTCTCCTGAGGATCACAAAGAAGACCCACAACTGATGCCACCCATTGTGTCACTGCAGAGTGGGTGTAGGTGTATTTGCAGGGCTCTTTTGTGCAGACGACTGAGAAACGTCGGCGATGTCCCCGGTGGCACCCTGGAAGGATGCGGAGGAGAAGTTGTTGAGGGCAGTGGTGACTTTGACAGCGACAGGTAAGAAGATGGTGCTCGGGCCAGCCGGGAGCAGCTCGGCATAAAGGAGGCTGCAGATGTCCACGACATGTCGAGTGACTCTGAGCCTCCGTATGCACTGCTGCTCAGAGAGGTCCAGGAAGCTGAGCCTCGGTCTGTAGACCCTGTGGCGAGGGTAGTGCCTTCTACGATGCATCTCTCTCTGCCGTTGCCCTCCCTCCTGTTGTGCAGGTGGATGTGTCACAGCACTATTGTGGGGCTCCACGTGTCAGAGGTGGCCAGCGAGGCTGGTGATGCTTTTTGTCCTCCGAGGAGGTCATGACTGCAGCTACGGTGGCCCCCATCTGGAAGATATACATTTGAGGGGGTCCGCAAGGTAGGTAATTGTGTGTGGACACCGGGGTAAGTGTGCAAGTTGTTGAATTTTATTGTTAGGAGGAGGGTGTTGGAGGCCAAACTTTGTCCCAAGTGACAGAGTGGCCTTCTGCAATGAGTGAGGGTCTCCCCCCACCTGTCAAATGAACCTTTGCAACTGCCACAGGCTGATGGCTGCAACACGTCCATTTAAACTGGGAGTGTTTCCCCCAGTACGGGAAACAGTCCCAGTTGTTTGGAAAATCCCACCCTTCCTAAAATATCATGTTAATCAGGTCTGTAAACGACCTGAAGTACCTAAATAATTACTTTAAGTGGCACTCTGCCGGCTTTAATTGCCGACGGGAGTCCCACATGCGGGGGGGGGCTGCGCGCACATGTCACTGGGGAACCCGAAAGTGGGCGGGTTGGAGCCGGGCTCCGGACCCGCCCCGGGAATCCCCGATTTTCGCAGCCCCCCCGCCATGAACGCACTCGCTCGGGGTGCGAAAATCGAGCCCATACTGTTGCTATAGGGTGCATCTTTCATTTTTAATATCATCCCCAAAGTTCAGAGTAGCTGTCTAATTGGTTATATTCAGATAAGAGCTCTTGAATCCTCCTCGGATGAATGCCTCTAAGTAAGTTAACCACTTTTGTTAAATTTCTAGGACATAAAGATTTCACCACAAAGGTTGTGGTCTTCATTGTTTTAAGATATAATGTGAGATGCTAGACTTCAGGACAAGCTTGAACCAAAGCACTCCCATTAAACTGGAAAAATTCAAAATGGGAAATTTACCCAGAAGATCGCTTGGTTTTATACAACCTTTGGGGAAAGTTATAAAAAGTTCCTGTTGTTGCAAGTGGCAGTTAGTTGTTCTCGATTGCTTGTTCCCTTTACTATCCTAAGTTTTTTGTTACCAATGTCAGGCACAAAGGCATGCATATCTGCCACAACACAAGTGAATGTTTAATGAACTTACTCAGTTGAGGAGGAAAAGGTGCTATTTTTCAACTAAATGCAGCAAATTCACTCTTGGATCTAGTAATGTAGACCAGTTAGAAGTGGAGCCTTTTAAAGACACTCTCAGGAGATGTCAAGTTTCAGATTGTCCCTGCTTGTGTGACCTTACAACGTCTGAGACAAATGGCCTCAAAAGTTATAGTCCTTTCAACAATCTAAATTTTGCATCAACAGGATTGAGGGGAATTTGGTCATACATTTCCTACCTCAGTCTGAGCCCACATGGTTCATTAGTGGTTCAAAAAAAATCATATTGCTATACCATTCTTTGCAGCTCAGTCTAAAGTTCAGAAGAACATGTATTCCATTATTTGGATGTCAGCTGCTATTTAGATAGAATAAAATTTCAAAGAATCCCCTCAATTCTTTTAACTCTAGAGAAATGGATAAACTCGCCAAGCAAAGAATGTCCCAGCTTCCAGTATTCCACAATACTACTGGCTTGAAGGAAGAGATTTCTCTCTTTCAAAAGTAAAAGGTCATTCTACACAAACTCTAGGAACAATAAGTGAAGTTATATTTGAGGTATATCCCATTAAATTATATTTGCAGGGGACCAGATGGTACAGTGGCCAGGAGCCCTGGCCTTTTATCTTACACCTGGGTTCGAACCAGCCTACAATGTGGGCCTCCCCTCTTGGCTTACAATTAGGGCCCATCTGAACTGAGTTTAGGCAGTCTCAACTAAATTCCCAGTGGATGAGAATGTGTAGCGCAAAACTGCCCTTAACTAGCATTCAGACTCAGAGGCCATGAAGATGACTGACAAAAGTAGAAATGTCACTAGTACCTTTTTTGAGGTTAGGACAGAGGCACATTGTTGGGGTTGAGTAGAAAAACCTGGGCTATTCTTAAAACTAACATTAGGTTCCTGAAATGGAAGTTTTCTATTCTCAACAATTAGCATTCTTCACGTTGATAAAATTTTCTTTTATTCAAGACATCTGCAAAGTACTGTAGCAACACAAAGGAATAGTTAAATTTTATCAACCATTCTAGTTTGGATTTAATAGCAAAAAAAGACCATTTTGTTGAAGTTATGCTAGCATCAGGCTTAGACACTAAACAGACATTGCATTGTGGCTGTGCACTACTGTTGAGTGTTATGCATGTTCCGTAGAAGATACTGAATGAAGACTGTCAATTTACCTTTGTGTCATATTCCTCGTATTTTGAATGAGGGGGTCTACATATAACAAATTTCCATTTATTTTGTTCTCCCTCCTGAAACTTTGTATAGTGCATCATACAGTGTACATTATATTTAGCTATTTGGGAAAATGTTTTCATTAATTTACAGCACTGAGGTTATTTTTCCTTCAATCTTGAATATTTGACATACGATCTAACCAGTAATGTGTTATTAATTATTGGCATATACTTGGGGAAAAAAGACAGTGGAAGAACATGAGCCAAGTTTTTTTTTTAAAAACTGAGGCGCCTTGTTGATGATGTAGAGGGTGGAGGATGGAGCCTGGGAGATTGAATCATAAAGGTGTGCCTCTTAGCTTGGGGCAAAACGGTTGAGACTGTGGGAGAGGCTGTGCTGCGGGCTAGACCAAATCTTTTTACAGGCTTGAAATATTTGCAAATTTTACCTTGCTGGATTTCCCCTCTGCCCCTGACGCTGAGCTCGACTGTATGAAATGGCACATGAGTAATCTTGTGGCCTGGTCTGCTCAAGTAGGATTCATAAAGGGAAGTAATTGCTGCTGTAGTTACTTGAAAATGTTTTTCTCGAAGTTGGAATTTTCTGTTTTTGTTTTCCATTTTGCTCTATATATTAGTTGTAATAGCTGGGGAGTGCCATATTTTCATAGAATTGTTACAGCACAGAAGGAGGCCATTCGGCCCAACAAGCCTGTGTCAGCTCTTTGTAAGAGAAACCCAGTTAGTCCCTTCAAATATCTATCCAATTCTTTATTGAAAGCCACGATTGAATCTGCTTCCACCACCCTTTCAGGCAGCGCATTCCAGAGCAATAACTACTCTGCGTAAAAAGAAGTTTTTCCTCACGTCGTTTTTGTTCTTTTGCCAATCACCTTAAATCTGTATCCTCTCGACCCTTCCGCCAATGGGAACAGTTACTCTTTATCCACTCTATCTAAACCCGTTATGATTTTGAATACCTCTATCAAATCTCCACTCAACCTTCTTTATTATAAAGGAGAACAACCCCAGCTTCTCTATCCATGTAACTGAAGTCCCTCATCCCTGGAACCGTTCTAGTAAATCTTTTCTGCACCCTCTCTAAGGCCTTCACATTCTTCCTAAAGTGCGATGCCCAGAATTGGACACAATACTCCAGTTGTGGCCGAACCAGTGTTTATAAAAGGTTCAACATAACTTCCTTGCTTTTGTACTCTATACCTCTTTTTTTTAATAAAGCCCAGGATCCTGTATGCTTTTTTAAACCGCTTCCTCAACTTGTCCTGCCACCTTCAAATATTTGTGCACATATACCCCCAGATCTCTCTGTTCCCGCACCCTCTTTAGAATTGCGCCATTTAGTTTATATTGCCTCTCCTCATTCTCTCTGCCAAAATGTATCACTTTGCACTTCTCTGCATTAAATTTCATCTATCATGTGTCTGCCCATTCCACCAGCTTGTCTATGCCCTCTTGAAGTCTATTACTATCCTCCTCACTGTTTACTACACTTCTAAGTTTTGTGTCATCTGCAAATTTTGAAATTGTGCCCTCTACATCCAAGTCATTAATATCCATCAAAAAAAGCAACGGTCCTAGTATCGACCCCTGGGGAACACCACTGTATACCTTCCTCTAGTCTGAAGAACAACCATTCACCACCACTCTCTGTTTCCTGTCACTTAGCCAATTTTGTATCCATGCTGCCACTGCCCCTTTTATTCCATGGGCTTCAATTTTGCTGATAAGCCTATTATGTGGCACTTTATCAAACGCCGTTTGAAGCTCCATATACACATCAACCGTATTGCTCTCATCAACCCTCTCTGTTGCCTCGTCAAAAAACTCAAGTTAGTTAAACACGATTTGCCTTTAACAATCTGTGCTGGCTTTCCTTTATTAATCCACATTCGTCCAAGTGACTACTAATTTTGTCCTGGATTATCATTTCTAAAAGCTTCTCCACCACAGAGGTTAAACTGACTGGCCTGTGGTTGCCGGGTTTATCCTTGCATCCTTTTTTAAACAAGGGTGTGACATTTGCAATTCTCCAGTCCTCTGGCACCACCCCGTATCTAAGGAGAATGGGACAATTATGGCCAGCACCTCTGCAATTTCCACCCTTACTTCCCTCAGCAACCTAGAATGCATCCCATCCGGACCAGGTGACTTATCTACTTTAAGTACGATGTGGAGATGCCGGTGATGGACTGGGGTTGACAATTGTAAACAATTTTACAACACCAAGTTATAGTCCAGCAATTTTATTTTAAATTCACAAGCTTTCGGAGATTTCCTCCTTCCTCAGGCAAATGTTTCAAGAGCTCCTTGAAGCCTACGCATTTATACATATAGAACAATACATGGTGTTTACAGACTGCCCCTGCAACTGCCCGTTGCCAAGGCAATCACCGTGTTCAGACAGAGAGGTGTCACCTGCAGAACCCCCGAATACACATTCAACAAAAAAACAAACAGGGAAAAAAAAGAGAAAAAAAACAGAGAGAGGCAGAAACATCCGGAAGGCAGAGAGAGCCAGCAAATGACCCATTATATTAAAAACAGATAACATTTGTTCGCTGGTGGGGTAACGTGTAGCGTGACATGAACCCAAGATCCCGGTTGAGGCCGTCCTCATGGGTGCGGAACTTGGCTATCAATTTCTGCTCGACGATTTTGCGTTGTCGTGTGTCTCGAAGGCCGCCTTGGAGTACGCTTACCCGAAGGTCGGTGGATGAATGTCCATGACTGCTGAAGTGTTCCCCGACTGGGAGGGAACCCTCCTGTTTGGCGATTGTTGCGCGGTGTCCGTTCATCCGTTGTCGCAGCGTCTGCATGGTCTCGCCAATGTACCATGCTCTGGGGCATCCTTTCCTGCAACGTATGAGGTAGACAACGTTGGCCGAGTCACAGGAGTATGAACCATGCACCTGGTGGGTGGTGTCCTCTCGTGTGATGGTGGTATCTGTGTCGATGATCTGGCATGTCTTGCAGAGGTTACCGTGGCAGGGTTGTGTGGCGTCGTGGACGCTGTTCTCTTGAAAGCTAGGTAGTTTGCTGCGAACGATGGTCTGTTTGAGGTTGGGTGGCTGTTTAAAGGCGAGTAGTGGAGGTGTGGGGATGGCCATAGCGAGGTGTTTGTCCTCATTGATGACATGTTGAAGGCTGCGGAGAACATGGCGTAGTTTCTCCGCTCCGGGGAAGTACTGGACGACAAAGGGTACTCTGTTGGTTGCGTCCCGTGTTAGTCTCCTGAGGAGGTCTATGCGATTTTTTGCTGTGGCCCGTCGGAACTGTCGATCGATGAGTCGAGGGTCATATCCCGTTCTTACTAACCTACCCTTTTATTCCAGGTCTCTGAGCTCTTCCTCTCAGTTCACTGTCCTTCCACCTTTACACAACACCACCTGCACGTTCCCCTCCAAGTCACACACCATCCCGACTTGGAAATATATCGCCGTTCCTTCATCGTCGCAGGGTCAAAATACTTTAAGTACAGTCAGCCTTTCCAGTACCTCCTCTTTATCAATTTTTAGCCCATCCAGCATCTCAACTACATCTTCCTTTCACTAAGACACTGGCAGCATCTTCTTCCTTGGTAAAGACAAATGCAAAGTACTCATTTAGTACCTCAGCAATGCCCTCTGCCTCCATGAGTAGATCTCCTTTTTACTCCCTAATCAGCCCCACCCCTCCTTACTACCCGTTTACATGCCTATGGAAGACTTTTGGATTCCCTTTTATGTTAGCCACCAGTCTATTCTCCTACTCTGCCCCTCGTATTTCCTTTTTCATTTCCCCTCTGTATTTTCTATATTCAGCTTCATTCTCTCTTGTGTTATCAACCTGACATCTGTCATATGCCCCTTTTTTCTGCTTCAGCTTACTCTGTCTCTTTTATCATCGAGGGAGCTCTAGCTTTAGTTGCCCTACCTTTCTCCCTCATGGGAATGTACCTAGACTGTACCCAATCCATATCCTCCTTAAAGGCCACTTATTGTTCAATTACAGTTTTGCCTGCCAATCTTCGATTACAATTTACCCAGGCATGAAGCATCCTGAAGTTCCCACATGGCACAGGTATTGCAGGCAATGGGTCTCAGCTGCCCATCCAATATATTTAGAGACCTTTTTTTCTAAACTCCCTTTAGATACTCTTATTAATTTACTTACTGTTTACTTATCCCAATTAACCTACCCTTTTATTCCAGGTCTCTGAGCTCTTCCTCTCAGTTCACTGTCCTTCCACCTTTACACAACACCACCTGCACGTTCCCCTCCAAGTCACACACCATCCCGACTTGGAAATATATCGCCGTTCCTTCATCGTCGCAGGGTCAAAATCCTGGAACTCCCTTCCTAGCAGCACTGTGGGAGAACTGTCACCACACAGACTGCAACGGTTCAAGGCGGCGGCTCACCACCACCTTCTCGAGGGCAATTAGGGATGGGCAATAAATGCCGGCCTCGCCAGCGACGCCCACATCCCATGAACGAATAAAAAAAAACACACACCTAATTCCCCCTCTCACCAAATTCTCAAGTTTCCATTCTGTGCTTCAGCAGATACCTTCTACTTTATACACCTTTTGAGAACAGCAGTTACAACTATTCAATCAGCTTCCAGCTCACAGTAATTACCCTCTATTCAGACTAACACTTACAGCTGATTAACTGTTAACTGAAACTGCAAGTCAGTGGCAATTAACTGTTACCTAACTTGCAGTTTCTTTTAATGTTTTAAAGTTAAATTTTAAACTAAATTTTAATTTCAATTCACCCACTACTTTAACAGAGTACCCCCTCACCAAATTCTCAAGTTCCCACTCTCTTCACAATCCACTCCATTTTCTCTGTGCTTCAGCTCATTTGTTTCCCATTCTTTTGCCAGTGCTCTCCCTCGTAATGGTTGCTGCTGCTATTGAAATAACACCATATTAATATGGTGAAGTTAGGCATTCCATTGGGGTTCCAATAGTGCTGCATGATATAGAATCATAGAATTTTGCAGCACAAAAGGAGGCCACTCAGCCCATTGCGCCCGTGGCAGCTCTCAAAGAGCTATCCATGTAGTCCCATTCCCCTGTCCTTTCCCTATACCCTTTCAAATTTCAAATATCCATTTTCCATTTAAAAGTGATTATGGATTCTGCTACCACTATTTCTGGTAGAGTACTGCATATCCTAACAACCTTCTGCATTTTAAAAAGAAATCTCAACCTCTCCCTTCATTCTTTGGTGGTGATCTTAAATTAATGCCCTCTATTTGCCTACTCACTGACCAATGGAAATAGTTTATTTTCCCATTTACCTTATCAAAACTCTTCACAATTTTGAACACCTCTATCAACCTTCTCTGTTCTAATGAAAAGAGCCCCACTTCATAATGAAAGCCTCTCATCCATGGTATCATCTTAGTAAATCTCTTGTGCACCCTGACTATGGCCTTAATATTCTCCCTAAACTAGGGTGCCAAAATTGGACACAATCTTCTAAATGCAGTCTAACCAATAATTTATCTAAATGCAGTCTAACCAAAGTTTTGCTTTAGTATTACTCTTTTTTTTATATACTCTATGCCCCCATTTATAAAACCTAGGATTTTGTATTTTTTTTTACGGTTATTAATTTGTCCTCCCGCTGTTAAAGATTTGATTTATCCAAGCCTGTCTCCCTGCTGCCTTGCCCATTTTAAAGTTTACAATTTAGTGTTTCTGTCCTCCTTATTCTTCCCAAAATATATCACTTCACATTTCTCCACTTTAGACAAATTGAAGTGAGATGAAATTTAATCTATTCATCTGTATATGTTCTCCTGAAGTCGCTTACAAACCTCTTCACGGTTAACCATGCTCCCTATTTTTTGTCATCTGCATTTTGATGGTGTGCACCCTAGAGCCAAGTCCAGATCACTAATATATAAATAATTTATTTTTTTGAGAATAACAATGGTCCTGGGGGACACCATGATTACATCACTCCAGTTTCGAAAACGTTCATTGGCCACTACCTGTTTTCTATCCTTTAGCCAACTTCCTAGCCGTGCTGCCACATTCCCTTTTAATAGATGTACTTTAATTTTTAACAAGCCTCCTATGAAACATCCTAAAAAAGGTCCTTTGGAAAATCGATATACAGAGCATTCACTTGGTTGACAAATATTTAAAATCCATTTTGTAGCCTATTAATGGCTGAATTATATTTGCCCCCATATGCAGCCATTTTCCTTTAAGTGCACATATCTCTTTAAATTTGAGCTGCTAGCCAGGTTTTGCATCCGTTCTCTCAACCCATTAGCCTAGTTGCCAGCACAAAGCCAAAGCTTATGCTGTTTATTCAATGAAGCTGACTCTCAAAATTGGACACCGTCAGTCAGTGCGCTGTGGGCCAGCTCGGCCCTGGCTGTCAGCCATTCTCGGCGCAGATTTTGTCGATCTCTCAAAAGCAAGGCTTATGCGTACCCCCACCCCATGCAGTATTGCCATTTATGAAACGGCAAAAGCAGTTGACACTGTGTCATTGAACTACTTGACAAAAGAGCAGAATAAATATTTTACAATTAATTCATTTGCTGTGAAGCTCTTTGGACTGTCCTGAGGACGTGAAAGATGCTAAATAAATGGAAGTTCATTCATTTGCTGCTGATCCGGCTTATTGTTCTTGGAGGGAGATACCCCCATCCCCACCCAGGATTCTATCGATTGTGGAGTTGGCAAGTAAAGTGTATTGCTTACAGTTCTACAGTGACTTTTAGTTGCACAGAAACATGGGGCCAAGTAAGTCCTCATTAACTTGAAATGCTATCCATGAATCACATTTATTTTACAATAATGAATTGTATATACAAAGTTATAGCAATTGTCTTGCTTTATATAGTAACAAAAATGTAATTACAAATCATTTGCTGCATTAAGTAAATGCAATTCTACATCAAAACAAGTTGTCTAAACAAATTTAGTCTTGGATATCTTCATCCTTGAGAATGTTGTATACGGAAGAACTTGGTTTAAGTCTCACATCCTTTTTTCTGTACTTTACTATGAATTTACTTTTTCTATTACTTTAGTATTTGAGCAAATGTATATCATTACAAAAGTCCTGTGTCTCATATATATTGGTAGGACATCACATGCATAGCATTACGTCTTAAAAGTGTATATCACATTTTTCCAATTGGCTTATAACCACTCTGTGAATTTAACCATGATGAGTCACCCCAAGATAGACCGGTAAGAAAAGCTGCCAATCACCTAACAAATAAGTTGTTGATTTTTCAAAACGACCCAATAGCAGCCTGCAAATACAACAACACTAACCAATTGAATACGTGAAATGTTTTTCTCCTTCTTGTGACACAATGCTACTCTATATGGTTGAAAATAAAATTTTAGAATATAATCTAAAAAATATAATTAAAAAAATACTTGCCCATAAAGTCATCCATTTTATATTAGAAATGCCTCCATTTACGTTCCCTGTGTAGATGGGCGATTGGGGGGGGGAAACGATCAAAAGTAAAATATTTTCATTGTTTTCAGCATTTTAAACAGTTTAAACTATTAACTAAAATTTCTAAGCGAAAATGTCTGAATGAAGGTTTTCTTGAATCACTGAGGAAGGCCTGATGTTTAATAGGCACTTTGATGCTGAACTCTGACATTACTGCTGGAACTAGTCAGTCAGTCAGGTCCAGATCATGGCAAATAACCATCTGTTCAAGATGCTGGTCACTGGGGATTTGATGGTGTGATAAATATCCCTGGTCCGGCACTCCACCAACAACCTCTTCAACAAACACATTTACTTAACATTTTAAGTTTTGTA
The DNA here is from genome assembly GCF_035084215.1 of Heptranchias perlo. Classification (NCBI taxonomy): domain Eukaryota; kingdom Metazoa; phylum Chordata; class Chondrichthyes; order Hexanchiformes; family Hexanchidae; genus Heptranchias; species Heptranchias perlo. Next base: position 139,461,935 of record NC_090325.1, read on the forward strand.
AAGTGGTAGGTGAATGGTATTGTAAATATATCTTCGAGGTCTGTATCTTTTCAGAATTAGTAATGTGTAATATTATCCTGTGTTCCTCGCGATATGTTGCTTCAGTAAATTTGCTATATTACATTGACGGGCAAGTCACTGTCACCTTTAGGCTGCAGCAGGACTGCGGTGAACATGGGAAATGAGGACTGCAGCGGTTCAAGGCGGTGGCGTCCCACCACCACTTTCTCGAAGCAACTCGGGATGGGCAATAAATGCCTCATCGGCGTTGCCCACGTCCCGAGAACAAACGTATGTTTTTTTTTAAAAAACAAATCTAAATCCTGGCCTTACCATGAACAATACTACAAGAATCTTTTATTTGTTTTTTAAATTTTTTGCTTTTTTTAAGAAAATAATAAGTTAACTTTGCACCAGTCAGTGTTCTGATGGATCTATGCTTTTTTGTGTTTGGCATCTTTGACTATTGGCAATGGCTTCAACACTGCTAATACCGCAAAAAAAAAATCAGTCTTTACAGCTTTCTGGAAGTTCATTTTAAAGTTAAAGAAGTTGGGGGAAAAAATGTTTTTAAAAAAGAAACAAATTCTTTTTAATTTGCAGTGGACTTTGTAGGTCTGCTCCTTCCTTGGCATCGCATTTTGACTGATATTTGAATGATTTCCAAACCCTTCCACATCAACATTTTTATCACAGGTATTTTATGAGCATTGCTCACTTTCTAGCCTCTGTGTTTTGGTGGAAATTCAAAAACTGCAGCTGTGCAGGAGCTGATGTGGAATGCAAGAGTCTAATTTGGCATACAAACATGGTAAAACACATAACCTGAACAAAATAAAATCATACCGAATTTCTCCTTTCCGAGCTGTATGTCCTGCTTTAAAAGAGAAGCTTGCTCAGTCTTTGCAAAAACTTAACAACTCTGGCCTTTTAGAATGTTCTTGCATGAATTTAGAATATATAACATAGCAATGAAAATGTGAGAAATAAAATTGGCAGACATCTTATACTGCCATAAAAATTACAATGTGGTATTTAAGCAAAATGTTTTAAGAAACCACATGGAAGCAGTTGTTCTGTGTTGGCATGTGTTTAAAGGTATTTGGTTAGATCTGATCTTTGAGAATTTTTGAAGTATAACTTAGGTATGCAAAGAAAACTGCAAACTGTCTGGCTGGAATTTATAGCTGGGACATTGTGTTCAAACCAAGTAGGACTAGACATAGCCATTTTCTTAATGTTAGTGAGTCCCTGAGATTTGAATAAGTTTAGAACAATCTAGATAGCTGAGAACTTATCTTTCCACAGATATATACTAACAAATGATTTCCATTAATGTTCAAAAATGAAAATCTCTTCTGTAATGCAATACAATTTGTTTATGTATCAATACTCTTGCAGTAGTAGTGTTGAACACAATGGTTCTGGTCACACCAGGAAATCCAGTTTGACTCAGACATTTGAAAAGGTCAGATGGGGTCATTTTAACTTTAGGCGGTGGCGGAGAACGGGTAATAGCGGGTTGGCCACACTTTATACACAGCGCCTGATTTCACTTTGACTTCAGTGGTGATTGGTATATAACGGTGGTCGATCTGTTACTGCTCTTTGCCACCACCACCAAAAGTTAAAATCAGCCCTCGGACCTTTGTATTCTGAACACTTCTTAGTGGCTAATACTTGCCTCATCAACAAGTGAATGAAATTCTGGCAGTGTTCACAATCCATGTGAATCTTTTCACAAGATCATAAGATAATTATGGATGAGGAAGGCCATTTAGCCCAGTTTGATGCATCCATCTAGAAAGAGCCTAAAGTCCTCCCATTTCAACATTTAATTGTTTCTTAAATGATACCAGGGTTTTCACCTCCACTACTTTATGTGGAAGTCCATTCCATGTGTTGATTATTCACTTTGTAAAGAAGAACTTCCTGATATCTATATTAAATTTACCTTTTACTAACTTGATCCTTTGTCCCCTTGTTCTACTTTCATAATTTAAAGTAATGTTCTGGATTTACTTCTTTTTTGCCTTATCTATCTTATAGGATCCCCATTCAAACACCATTTTTCCAGTCTTTCCTCATAACTCAGACCTTTGACAGTAGGGATCAGCCCCGTGGCTCTTCTTTGCATTGCCTCCAATGTCTGACTGTCTCCTTTTTGTTTCTTGGTGACCAGAACTTGACACAATACTCAAGTTGAGGTCTAACCAGATCACTGCAGTTTCTTGCCCCCAAATTGTCTCAGTTTACATATTTTGACACTAATGGTCTACTTTGCACTCATATACAAAATACATTTTTGCGCTCTTGTTGTAATCACTTCTGCTCAGCCATTGTTCCCTATATTGTCACCCAATTGTTCTTCACTGACTTTCACATTAGCTTCTCTTGTCCTTCACCCACTTTTGACGGTTCAAATCTCCAGTGAAAAAATTGCAGTGAGGATGAAAGGGATCATTAGTTTTGTTTATTTTATATGATCAGTTTTATGATAGATAAGAACTACACATGAAACTGCATTATATAAAAGTAAGACACATCATTTATTTATTATAAAGTCTCCGATGTGTGTTCTGGTTATCCAACATTGTTGTCACGGCCAGATTTATTTTTGCTGTATTTTCACATCTTCTGCGTTGGAGCTAGTCTTTGTTTTTAATTCTTTTTAAAGTAAGAATGGTTCAAGTAAATTGCTTCAATTTTCAGCAAATTCACGCACCGTGTAGAAGCTGTAAGTGATGTCATGTAAAGTGGGACCAATAAAAATTACGTTTTTGCTTAGAGTTTGGATTTGTTTATCGATAAAATAGGAATGGCTGAGTTGGGAAAAATTAAAATATTTTTTTCCCAATGGTTTGAAGAAAATAGCCTCTGTTTGAATCATGAGCCACTAGTTAAAAAAATTTGTATTGCATAAATTACGACATAATTATAGATGGTGGCAAGTAAGTATGAGGAATCCAATTTAATTGTGGGCATTATATGACTTATAAGTCATTTGAACGTTGCTTTTGTGTCTGAATCCAGACATCAAATTACAATCTTATAGCTCATTCTCAACCATGCATAATTCTCCATGTATTTGTCATTGGCAAAACAAACATTTGTGGTGGAAAGGGTTTTAAAAAAATAAACTGACATGTTACCGTCTAACAATTCAAGATTGGTTTCATGGCTAAAAGCAGCCTTTGGAATCGGTGGGCAGTGCTCTGTTCTGATATAACAACATTCAACAAAGAAAACCTGCTAAAGTCTCTGTATTACCCTTCAAAAAAAAATGCAACAGATAAATCAGTTGGAGTAAACAACTCAATTGTTGTGTGTGTCAAAAGTAGATGAAAGAAATCTTCCCCCCCCCCCCGCCCCCCCCCCCCCCACACCCAAGGAAGGACAACTAAACATTCATCATAACATGGTCCATAGCTGTCCTGATTGAATAATTACTATTTTACTAGATTGAAATTAATCACTGGCCTATGACTACCACTGGAGTGTGTAACAATGCTACATTGTAAACTGTATCATCCTCACAACAGAAAGGAGGGGGCTGTATCTCTACAATCACGCAGATCTCAGCACACTTGTACGTTGGAATGTACCCTGATTTTTTTCTTAATTTAGAATAATGTGCAACAATGTTAAATGGATGTGTACTGTAAGTTTGGTATGTTGGCTTGTTTGATATTTAACTGCTACTGTATAGCATTTTACTGAGATGTTTATTACAAATGCAGTACTGTTTTTAGGCTGAAAATGCACAAAATTCATAGTGCAGTTATAGTTAACAATGCAAGCAAATGGCAACAGAAAACATGAAAAACACAACTGGTTGGTGAAAGACTCTTGGAGCTGTAAACTCGAGTGTTTTTACATTAGTCTGTTGCATGTGGACTTGCCACAGAACCATCTATATTGAGTAATTAAAATTGCGTTTATATTGCCAAATATTATAGAGCTTTTAGCAGTATTTTCACGTGATTATATCCATATTTTCATGAAAATTGCAAATCAGTGGCCTTGATTATTACATGTCTGTTTGGGTATGAAGTGAATTTTACATCTTGCCTTTTTAAAAAAAAAGTCCAGGATCCAGAGGACGATGGTAAAGATGATGCTTCAGATTGCTGGTAGGCAGCAGGCACGTAGAAGTACAGGTGGAGGCAGTGGGGGATGTGATGTGATTATAGTAGTATTGGGAGGGTGGTTTAAGGAATGGAAATAGTTGGAGGGGCTAGTGGGGTGTGGGAGAAGTAAGAGTTTTGGGCAAAGGAGTTCTTCGGTATTGGAGGGTTTTTGTTTATAACACAAGCGGTATGTTAGGAATGTGCAAGTGGTGGAGGGCAGTCCTGGGATATGATAATGGTGGGAGGTTGTTCTTGGGCTGTGAAAGCACTGGGATAGTGATAGGAACATAGGAAAAAGAGTAGGCCATTCAGCCCCTCGAGCCTGTTCCGCCATTCAATTAGATCATGGCTGATCTGTATCTTAACTCCATCTACCCGCGTTGGTTCTATAATCTATCAGTCTCAGTTTTGAAATTTTCAATTAACCCATATTTGGGGTAATATATTAGCATAGGTTGAGGACTGGTTGACAGACAGAAAACAGAGAGTAGGAATCATTTTCAGGTTGGTAGGTTGTAACTAGTGGGGTGCCGCAGGGATCGGTGCTTGGGCCTCAGCTATTTACAATCTATATTAATGACTTGGATGAAGGGACCAAGTGTAATGTATCCAAGTTTGCTGACGATACAAAGCTAGGTGGGAAAGTAAGCTGTGAGGAGGATAAAAAGGGCTCAATTTTCAAAGTAAAAAAAAACGGGTGGGTTGGGGGCAGGAGGCATTGAAAATTGCCACCATTTCAGACCCGCCTCCAACCGCCCATTTCTGATTTTCATGGGGGTGGGATGAGGGGAGGGTGACCAACCCGCTCCCAGGAGGCGGGTCGGGCCTTAAAACCTTTCAAGGAGACTTCAGGCCTCCATTTTTAACTAATTCCCCATTTCAACCCCGGGGAGCCGGGATTCTCGGGCCTTCTGTTTTACGCCTTGTGAAAGGAGGCGAGAAGGCCCGAGACTGCAGGTAAATGTCTAGAAAGGCGCAACTTGTGGGCCTGGAGGAGTAGGAGTGCTTCCCCCACGCCCAACAAGCCTACCTGCGCCGACTCCGACCCCCCCCCCCCCACCCCTGACCCTCCCGCTCAACGATCACGGACCCCCGCGATGACCCCTGATCCCATCCCCCATGACTTGTGACCCCCGTGCCCCGTGCTCCCGAACCCCCCCCCCCATCCATGCAAACAAAGACTTACCTGCAGACATTCTCTCCCTGGCTGGTTTCCGGTCCGACTGAGACCAGCCTGTCAATCAGCCAGTCAGTCGAACAGGAAACCAACAAAAAACAATAAAAGAAGTCCTTACGTCAAAATCGTAAGGACGTCCAGGAAACCCGCACTAATTGGTTTCCCGACCTCAAATTGACCCCCGCTCCCTTCCTGGCTCCATCTGAAAATTGAGCCCAAAGAGTCTGTAAAGGGAAATAGACAGGTTAAGTGAGTGGGCAAGAAGGTGGCAGATGGAATATAATGTGCGGAAATGTGAGCTTATTTACTTTGGTAGGAAGTTTTTTTAAATGGTGAGAAACTATTAAATGTTGAGTTCAGAGGGATTCAGGTGACCTGGTACACGAAACACAAAGTTAACATGCAGGTACAGCAAGCAATTAGGAAGGCAAATGGTATGTTGGCCTTTATTGCAAGGGAGTTGGATTACAAGAGCAAGGAAGCCTTGCTGCAGTTGTACAGGGCTTTGGTGAGACCCACACCTGGAGTACTGTGTACAGTTTTGGTCGTCTTCACTAAGGAAGAATATACTCGCCTTAGAGGCAGTGCAATGAAGGGTTCAGTAGATTGATTCCTGGGATGAGAGGGTTGTCCTATGAGGAAAGATTGAGTAGATTGGGCCTGTACTCTCAGGAGTTAAGAAGAATGAGAGGTGATCTCATTGAAACATATGAGTCTAAGAGGGCTTGACAGGGCAGATGCTGAGAGGATGTTTCCCCTGGCTGGAGAGTCTAGAACCAGGGGACATAGTCTCAGGATAAGGGTTCAGACATTCAGGGCTGAGATAAGGAGGAATTTCTTCACTCAGAGGGTCGTGAATATTTGGAATTCTCTACCCCAGAGAGCTGTGCATGCTTAGTCGTTGAGTAATTCAAGTCGGAGATCGATTCGATTTTTGGACTCTAAGGGAATCAAGGGATATGGGGATCGGGCGGGAAAGTGGAGTTGAGGTCGAAGATCAGCCATGATCTTATTGAATGGCAGAGCAGGCTCGAGGGGCCGTATGGCCTACTCCTGCTCCTATTTCTTATGTTCTTAAGCCGTAGCAGCTTTTTTGGGGGGGGGGGGGGGGGGAGTTCCAGATTTTCACTATCCTTTGTGTGAAGAAATGCTTCCTGACATCACCCCTGAACGGCCTAGCTCTAATTTTAAGGTTATGCAGCCTTGTTCTGGACTGCCCCAGTATAGGAAATAGTTTCTCTCTATCTACCCTATCAAATTCTTTAAATTGATTACTTCAAAGTAATTCATAATCTGTGAAGCACTTTGGAACAGTTCTGAGAATAGTAACAGACACCATGGCCCTGAAATTCTGTTTGGCAGAACCCCCAGAGAAATGGCGCAATCTGCTGCCAAACTTACAACAGGAGACAGGAGAAATCCCACAGAATTTTCAGGCCTATTTAAATGTAAGTATCCTTTTTTGTCTTTTCTCTCTCAGGGGGCCCAAGCCACTTGATCTGGCTCTGAGAACAGTACAGTGTTGTTATATCCTTGTAATACTAGTAAAATACAATGGGGGTTAAATTTGATAACCTCTGAATCCGGACACGGGGGGGGGGGGGGGTGGTCACGGCACTAGATTAACCTGCGCCCGGTCATTTACCTGATATCCGCGAGCAGCCAGGCCTAGCTGCGCTGTTCAGTGCCTGCTCACCAGCAGGGGGCCCCGATATTGCGTGAATGGCTTGCACCACCTAAAGGCAGCCTGCACGTCTTATTTGCAAAATATAAGGTACGGGTCCACGCAGAGTCTGAATGGAGATCAGACATCACACACGTAAAACACAGATGTAGGTCCCATCCCTATGTTTACAAACTGTTGAGTTATGTTAAAGCATTGAATAAAGGTTGTACACTACTAAATCCCACATCCTCCAATCTGCATGCCAGACCTCGCCAATCTGCTGATCTGTGTTTGTACCAGGCCTGCGAGAGAGCATGCACCAAGGTTCTCTGCAGATCCACTAGAGGCCTTGGTGCAAGAGATGGACAGAAGGAGGGGCATCCTACATCCACAGTGGGGGTGGACGTGGGGGGGTAAAGACGCTTTCCAGATATATGCTCGAGGCAGCATGGGACGAAGTCAATGCCAGACACGTAGCACCACGAACATGGATGCAGTACAGGAAGAAGCTCAGTGCTTTGACACGAGTGGTCAAGGTGAGTGAGGTCAAGTGGCATCTTCTACCAACTGCACCACGCACTACACCCCTCATCACCCACCTACCAACAAGCTCTTTCAATCAGTATTCAACTCTTTCAATCAGATGCTTCCTCTCACATCACCACTGTTGCAAGCTGCATACCCAAACTCATAGGTCACACACACACACGCTGGCAGCTATTCAACCATGGCAGGCATATCACCCAAACATCCTGCAGGACACTCACCGACACTTGTCCCTCTTTATTGCAGGAGAAGGTGGCACATAACAGGAGGCAGCAAGTGGCAGTAGCTCCAAGGAACATCAACCTGCTGTCCTCAGGATGACAGCATTCCTGTCCCACCCCTACCACTCTGCAAGTGCCCTTGCTGTTGCCTGTAAGCTAGCCAGCCCATTCCTTGTAGAGTATTGAAACTTTATTATAAGAACATAGGGACAGGAGTAGGCCATTCAGCCTCTTGAGCCTGTTCTGCCATTCAGTGAGATCATGGTTGATATATGACCTAACTCCATATACCCACCTTAGCCCCATATCCCTTAATACCTTTGGTTAATCTATCAATCTGAGATTTAAAATTAACAATTGAACTAATACCAACTGCCGGTTGCAGAAAAGCCTTCCAAACTCCTACAACCCTTTGCGTTTAGAAGCATTTCCGAACTTCACTCCTGCAAGTCCTGGCTCTGATTTTTAGGCTATGTCACCTTGTCCCTGTATTCAAGTATAGAAGACCTCCAAAAACAGGTACAAATGCATTAGCAGCCAGAAGCAATAATTCAGCAACTAACCTATAAATCCTCCATGATCCCTTTAAATAGCACTGGTGGGTGTCCTCCGTGCTATTTATGACCTGTTCAGCTGTGCAAGGTTAAGACAGTGCGTTGGCTGGAGCGTTGAGTTCCAAAATCGTATCTGTCCATTCAAATCAGCGTTACCGATCTAACGCATATTCTCCTTATTTTACATGCTGCCGACATTTGTTACCTGCGCCTGCGCAAACGCCTTCGCCAAGATGGCGCCAGGCACATGTCACGCTGGAAGCACATGCGCATTCCGGACGCCATTTTGGATCCTTAGGAGGCCGCGTAGCGCCTACAAAACAGGCGCTATGTGGCCCAATTTATAGCCCAATGTACTATTCTATACCACCCTCCCCATGATTGAAGCATTCACACGAAAGGGAGATTTTGGCCAGGAATTTCCTCTGATTTGCTCTTGCTCTGCAGCCGTGACTTTGCCAAAATCTGTGTGAACTGAGTTTCCACCGCATTTCCAGTGAAATTACAGCGATGGAGTGGGTGCAGTTCCAAGGAAATTCCTGGCCTTAGTTTTATTTTTTTTCCAATTTGAAAACAATTTTGTAGTCCAGTTACTTTATTTTCACCCCAAATTAACCTCTTTGAAAAGAAAACATGAAGACAATTAAAATAAACAAAGTTTGCAAAATGGAAATGAAATCCAAAATAATGGAAATTCCTCTTTATACAATGTGAACTGAAAGGTTCGGAAAAGAAATGAAAGGTTATTAGGAAGTGACAAACATTACCATCATACAGTGCGGTCTGTGGGATCGAGTTTAGTTGCATGTATCACCAAGCTGTACAGATAATGTGGCAGTACCTCAATTTCTGTGGCAGCACTTGTGTGTATGGAATAGTGAGGTGAATGTCCTGTAATGTTATAGACCTATGTTTTGAATTTGGAGTATTAAAATTCAAATCTCAATTCCAGACCCTCCAAAACTGATACCGATCTCTAAGGTCTGAATTAATTCAAATGCAGATCACCTTTTAGATAAGACGCAGGCAAAATTAAAAAGAGGAGATTGAGTAGGACAAATCAGTTTTGCATTCTGATCTCGCATGATCTTGGAGTAACTAAAATGGCCTGAAATTAGGCTCCCTTACGTCACTGGTGCAGACACAGAAGGAATGGAAAATCTGGAATTTCATCCTTGCGCTAGTTCTGCGCCATTGCCTGCTTTTATGCTCGATCTGTGTGGGGTTGGGGGGCGGGGGGGTGGAAATCTTGCACAATTGCACTGCCTCATGGCCCAAGCCTCAATATAAATGTATTGGGGCATTCCAAGGGCTTCTCCAGGATGTATGTTGCTTTGCCCTGTTCTGGTGCAACAAAATAACTTGAGCAGACAGCAGGCCTAGCAGTACAACAGCCCTGGAATTACTGAAAGGTATATTCATTATCTTTATTGCTGACAATTGGTGCTTGTTCATTGTTGTGCCAGTTTATTTTTTTGCTTATTTTTGATTTGTGAGAGTCTTGGAATTTCTATTTATTGCTGTTTAATGTGGAGTGCAGTAACCATTTGCTTACATTTGTTTTGAAACTTGATTTCCCCACCCCAAAACATCCAGCCTCTTACCTGGGCAAAGCGACTTGACCCATACCATATGTAAATTAGTCCCAAAATGAATTCCACAATTTTTATGGCCTCTCACTCCTTGAATATTGTTTGCCTATATGAAACAGGTGCTACTGGGCTTTCCTACTTTAGTTTTCACAACTTGGATCCTTAAAGGTGTAAGTAATAGTTTACTGTTGCATTGCAATTTAAATTTTTATGGACTTTTCAGACAATGGTTTCTGCATTGTCTTTGGAACATATGTTTCTGCTGCTGTTTGTTGCTAAATTTTTGCAATGCAGACTCCCAGCAAATCTTTTTTTGCACTTTCTCCAGTGCCCCTATATCCTTTTTATAATATGGAGACCAGAACTGTTCACAGTACTCCAAATGTGTCTAACCAAGGTTCTAAACAAGTGTAACATAACTTCTCTGCTTTTCAATTCTATCCCCATGGAAATGAGCCCCAGTGCTTGGTTTGCTTTCTTTATGGCCTTATTGACCTGTGTTGCTACTTTTAGTGATTTCTGTTCCTCTACTCCATTTAGACTTTTATTATCCAAGCAGTTTGTGGCCCCCTTATTCTTCCTACCAAATGTAATACCTCACACTTATCTATATGGAAATTCATTTGCCAATTACATGCCCATGTAATATCTTCCTGTATTTTGTCACAGTCCTCCTTGGTATTAACTATACCCCCCAATTTGGTGTCGTCAGTAAATTTTGAAATTGTACTTTCAATTCCCGAGTCAAATCGTTAATGTAAATGGTGAACAACAGTGATCCCAGCAATGATCCTTGTGGAACACCACTTCCTACCTTTTGCCAGTCTGAGTAATTACCTTTAACCCCTACTCTCTTTTCTGTTTTGTAGCCAGCTTGCTATCCATTCTGCTACTTGTCCCGACTCCACATGCTGTGACCTTAGTTATGAGTCTACTATCGAAAACCCTTTGAAAATCCAAATATGTTACATCTACTACATTACCCTTGTCTACAGTTTCTGTTACTTCTTCAAAGAATTCAATAAGGCTGGTTAAGCATGACCCTCCATTTTGAAATCCGTGCTGACTATTCTTTATTATATTTTTGATTTCTAGATGTTTTTCTATTACATCTTTGAGTAACGATTCCATTATCTTTCCTACCATCGATGTTAAGCTAATTGGTCTATAGTTCCTTGGACTTGTTCTGTCTCCCTTTTTAAATATAAGAATATATATGCAATAGTGCCTCTGCCATTTATTCCCTAACTTCTTTTAATATGTGTGGATGCAATCCATCCGGACCAGGGGTTTTATCCTCTCCAAGTTTGATCAGCTTATCAATTATCTCCCACCTTTCTATCTTAAATGTCTTTATATTTTTTTGATCTCTTCTTCTAATGTCATGCCCACCATGTTTGTCTCCCTGATAAAGACTGAGGCAAAGTAATTATTTAATATATCTGCCATTTCACTGTCATTACCTGTGAGTTTATCATGTGTATCCCTTACTGGCCCTGTCCCTATCATGATTTTTCTTTTGTTATTTATGTGTCTGTAAAATACTTCACTCTTTTTATATTCCTTGATTTAATTTCATAGTTTCTCTTTGCCTTCCTAATTGTTTTTAAATTTCCTCTTAACCTTTTCGTATTCCCTTTTGATCTTTCCTTTGTTGTCTATGTACTTAGTATATGTCTTTTTCTTTAATTTCAATTTTACCCTTATTTCTTTATTCATTCATGGTGTATCATTACTGGCTAGTTTGTTCTTGCTTTTTAATGTTATATTTCTCCTGGACTCTTGATCACTGTTTTAAATGTTTCCCAATGCTGTTCTATTTCTTTGTTTATCAGTAAATTTTTCCAGTTGATTTTCCCTCATTCCATTCTCATCCCCTGAAAATCAGCTTTTTTCCAATTTATTACTTTGGTTTTTGTCTTAGCTATGTCTTTCTCAATCTTTAGCTTAACCCTTATTATGTTGTGAACGCTATTGCCGAGATGTTCCCCTACCCTTACTTCTCTTATCTGTTCTGGTTCATTTCCCATGACTAGATCCAGCAGTGCTTCTTCTCGTGGGCATTTTACATACTGGGTGAGAAAGGAGTCCTGTACACATTGTAAAAACTCCAATCCCTGTACCCCTTTGCCAACTCTTCTTGCCAGTTTATTTGGGGATAGTTAAAATCTCCCATGATTATTATTCTATGTCCTTTACTCATTTCACATATTTGCTTACACATTTCTTCCTCCACCTTCTTTCCACTATTAGGTGGTCTGTAGTATACCACTGTTAGTGTGATCGATCCCTTATCTTTTGTTTCAATCCATATAGATTCTGTTTCTAACCTTCGGTTAGTTATGTCCCCTTTTTCTACTGCCTTTATGTTTTCTCTAAATAGTACAGCTACTAATTACTGAGTTAAATTTATATTGAGTGTGTAAAAATGAGGCTGCGTTTGTGAGAGAAAAAGTAAGTGTTCTAATTACACACCAGTTGTTTTCTGCTCTATAAACTTTAAAAAGTTAAAGAGAAAGAGAGAGTATCAGAGGTCGGAGAAAGAAAGACAAGTCAAAACAGAAAGGGAGGAAGCGAGAGAGAGGGTAGAGAGAAAGACAGACACTGAGGTCATAGGGAGAGAGCAAGAAACGGTAGAGAGGGGGAGACAGAGTGGGTAGAGAAAGAGGGGAGGAGAGAAATAGAGAAAAAAGAGAGAGAAAACTGGGGTCATGGTGAGAGAGGTGAAGGAGTGAGAGAGACTGTAGAGCCAATTTTAACTCTGCCCGCCTGGTGAAAACCAGACGAGTGGGCAGTTAAAATGGCCTGTGGAACTTACTCGCACCAATCCCGCTGTCTTCCCACAGATTCCAATCTCAACCTGTTCTTCTGAGCAGAGAAGAGGGACACCCGCCGGAAGCCAGCGAGGTCCTCCTTTAAATATGAAGATCAGGTTCCGATGACATAGTCGGAGCCCGACTGCCATTTTAACCGGAGGCCTATGAGGGAAAGCCATTATGGTTTCCCCTCCAGGCCTACCTAGTGGGAAGAGGAGCCGGGGCCAGAAAAGGCCCAAAAAGGTAAGTGGATTTTCTATTATTTTGCTTTCCCTGTGGGGCCAGGAGGAGGAGGACTGCTCATTTGCACCCCACAAGGAAAGTTAGGCCTCCACTGCCCCCAACTTCCCCCCCCTTCCCCGACTGTGAAGCCCTCCTAAGCTTCCCCCTCCTCTCCCCACTCCCCTCCCTGAATACTCCCTGGGGGTAATTTTCACTTTAGTGTAAAACGTGTGATTGGCTCGGCCGCCCAATGGAAATAAAAATTGGGAGAGATGTAAAATGGGCTGCCAATTCACTATCACCCATTTTACACTATCGCACAAAGCCAAAATGACCCCCCCCCCCCCGTATGTAATGCCACAGAAGATCAACTGCTGATTTACTATCACCTGATCAGTTGTCCATCATGCCCACTACATCTCATGATTATTCAATCATGGACTTTATCTCTTGATGCACTACTTCATATATAAAAAAATGTTCTTGGGTTTTGGGCAACATTGGTAAGGCAGTATTGGCCATTGCCCATTGCCAGTTGCCCTGAGGGCATTGAGTTAACCACGTAATGTGGGTCTGGAGACACATGTAGGGCTGATCAGGCAAACGTGGCAGGTTTTTAAAACAAAATGATAGCTTTCATGGTTATTTCCCTGGTGCCAGCCTACAAATTACCAGATTTATTGAATTCAGTTTCACAACTTACCATGGTAGGATTTGAACTCACAACTGTTGGAATGCCAGTCTTGTACCAGGCTACCATACCCTCTCCCTTCTTCCTCTGACAAAAAAAAAATCATGCATCGAGTTACATTGAGACTACAGCATGGAAACAGGCCATTTGGCCCACCTGGACAAGGCCGGCATTTTTTGCTCCACACAAGCCTCCTCCCTCCCTATTTCATCTAACCCTATCAGCATACCCTACTATTCCTTTCTCCCTCATGTGGTTATCTCGGGTGCACAAAGGATTGGGAGAGACAGGTAGCAGTAGAGTAAGAAATAGTACAGTATTAGGTGGGATCAGACTAAGAGAATACGAGAAGGTCGAAGATAGGTTTAGAGTGCGTGTTTGTAAACGCACGAAGCGTGGTAAATAAGGTTGGTGAGCTGCAGCTGCAAATAGCCACATGGGAATATGATGTAGTTGTAATAACGGAGACTTGGCTCAAAAATGGACAGGATTGGGTACTAAATATTCCTGGATACAAGGAGTTCAGGAAAGATAGGGAAGGAAAAAAAGGAGGGGGGTGAGCAGTATTGATTAAGGAGAATATTGCAGTGCTGGAGAGAGAGGATGTCCTTGAGGGGTCAAGGATAGAATCTATTTGGTTAGAGTTAAGAAACTATAGAGGTGCCATTACGCTACTGGGTGTATTCTATAGGCCGCCAACTAGTGAGAAGGATATAGAGGAGCGAATTTGCAGGTAAATTACAGAGAGGTGCTAGAACTATAAGAGTAGTGATAATGTGGGACTTCAACTATCCTAATATAGACTAGGATAATAGCGTAAAGGGGGAGGAATTTCTGAAGTGTGTTCAGGAGAACTTTCTTGATCAGTATGTTTCTGGCCCAACGAGAAAGAAGGCATTGCTGGATCTGGTTCTGGGTATAAGGTGGGTCAAGTGGAGCAAGTGTCAGTGGGGAAACATTTAGGGGACAGTGATCATAATATCACAAGGTTTAGTTTAGTTATGGAAAAGGACAAGGAGCAATCTAGATTAAAAAATACTTAATTGGAGGAGGGCCAATTTCAGTGCATTGAGAGCAGATCTGGCCTGGGTAAATTGGAATCATAGATTGGCAGGCAAAACTGTAATCGAATAGTGGGCGGCCTTTAAAGAGTAGATGGTTCAGGTACAATCCCACGAGGGAGAAATGTAGGGCAACCAAATCCAGAGCTCTCTGGATGACAAAAGAGAGAGAGAGAGTAAGATGAAGCAGAAAAAGGGGTGTATGACAGACGTCAGGTTGATAATACAAATGAGCACAGGCTGAATATAGAAAGTTCAGAGTAGAAGTGAAAAAGGAAGTAAGAGGGGCAAAGGGAGAGTATGAGAATAGACTGGCAACTAACATAAAAGAGAATCCAAAAGTCTTCTATAGGCATATAAATAGTAAACGGGTAGTAAGAGGAGGGGTGGGGCCGATTAGGGACCAAAAAGGAAATCTACACATGGAGGCAGAGGGCATGGCCGAGGAACTAAATGAGTACTTTGCATTTGTCTTTACCAAGGAAGAAGATGCTGCCAAAGTCACAGTAAAAGGGGGGGTAGTTGAGATATTGGATGAGGTGAAAATTGATAGAGGAGGTACTGGCTCTGCTTAAAGTAGATAAGTCACCCGGTCCGGATGGGATGCAACCTAGGTTGATAAGGGAAGTAAGGGTGGAAATTGCAGAGGTGCTGGCTGTAATCTTCCAAAACTCCTTAGATACGGGGGCGGTGCCAGAGGACTGGAGAATTGCAAATGTCACACCCTTGTTCAAAAAAGGGTGTAAGGATAAACCCGGCAACTACAGGCCAGTCAGTTTAACCTCAGTGGTGGGGAAGCTTTTAGAAACGATAATCTGGGACAAAATTAATAGTCACTTGGACAAGTGTGGATTAACAAAAGAAAGCCAGCATGGATTTGTTAAAGGCAAATCATGTTTAACTAACCTGATTGAGTTTTTTGATGAGGTAACAGAGAGGTTTGATGAAGGCAGTGTGGTTGATGGTGTGTATATGGACTTTCAAAAGGTATTTGATAATGTGCCACATAATAGGGTTATCAGCAAAACTGAAGCCCATGGAATAAAAGGGGCAGTGGCAGCATGGATACAAAAGTGGCTAAGTGACAGGAACCAGAGTAATGGTGAACGGTTGTTCTTTGGACTGGAGGATGGTACACAGTGGTGTTCCCCAGGGGTCAGTACCGCTGCTTTTTATGATGTATATTAATGACTTGGACTTGGGTCTAGAGTGCACAATTTCAAAATTTGCAGATAACACAAAACTTGGGAGTGTAGTAAACAGTGAGGAGGATAGTAATAGACTTCAAGAGGACATAGACAGGCTGGTGGAATGAGCGGACACGTGGCAGATGAAATTTAATGCAGAGAAGTGTAACATGATACATTTTGGCAAGAAGAACGAGGAGAGGCCATATAAGCTAAATGGCACAATTCTAAAGGGGCTGCAGGAACAGAGAGGCAGGGGGTATATGTGCACAGGTCGTTAAAGATGGCAGGACCATTTGAGAAAGCGGTTAAAAAAGCACACGGGATCCTGGGCTTTATGAATCGAGAACAAAAGCAAGGAAGTTATGATGAACCTTTATAAAACACCGGTTTAGCCACAACTGGAGTATTGTGTCCAATTCTGGGCTTTAGGAAGGATGTGACGGCCTTAGGGAGGGTGCAGAAAAGATTTACTAGAATGGTTCCAGGGATGAGGGACTTCAGTTACATGGATAGACTGGAGAAGCTGGGGTTGTTCTCCTTAGAGCAGAGAAGGTTGAGAGGAGATTTGATAGAAGTGTTCAAAATCATGACTGGTTTAGATAAAATTAATACAGAGAAACTGTTCCCATTGGTGGAAGGATTGAGCACCAGAAGACACAGATTTAAGGTGATTGCAAAAGAACCAAAGGCAACGTGAGGAAAACCTTTTTTACGCAGCGAGTAGTTATGATCTGGAATGTGCTGCCTGAAAGGGTGGTGGATGCAGTTTCAATCGTGGCTTTCAAAAAGGAATTGGATAAATATTTGAAGGGAAACATTTTCAGAGCTAAGGGGAAAGAGCGGGGAATGGGACTAACTGGATTGCTCTTACAAAGAGCTGGCACAGGCTCGATGGACTGAATGGCCTCCTTCTGTGCTGTAATGATTGTTTGATTGTATCTAGCTTCCCCTTAAATGCATCTATGCTATGTGCCTGAACTCCTTTTGGCAGCGCGTTCCATATTCTTACCATTTTGGGTAAAGAAGTTTCTCCTGAGTGGAGGGGGAGAGAGTTCCAGATTTCTACTACCCTTTGTGTGAAGAAGTGCTACCTGACATCACCCCTGAATGGCCTAGTTCTAATTTTAAAGTTATGCCCCCTCATTAAGAGCAAGAGGATAACTAAGGAAAGAGTAGGGCCTATTAGAGACCAAAAAGGTAACCTATGTGTGGAGGTGGAAGATGTTGGTATGGTTCTTAATGAAAACTTTGCATCTGTCCGCACAAAAGAGGGGACCATGCAGACATTGTAATTAAGGAGGAGGAGTGTGAAATATTGGGTCGGATAAACTTAGTGAGAGGGGAAGTATTAAGGGGATTAGCTTCTTTGAAAGTAGATAAATCACCAGGGCTTGATAAAATGTATCCCTGGCTGTTAAAAGAAGCAAGGGCGGAAATAGCAGAGGCTCTGACAATCATTTTCCAATCCTCACTAGATACAGACATGGTGCCGGAGGATTGGAAGACTGCTAATGTTGAACCGTTGTTTAAAAAGGGAGCGAGGGATAGACTGAGTAATTACAGGCCAGTCAGTCTAACCTCGGTGGTGGGCAAATTATTGGAATCAATTCTAAGAGACAGGATAGACCGTCATTTAGAAAGGCACGGAGTAATCAAGGACAGCCAGCATGGATTTGTTATGGGAAGGTTGTGTCTGGCTAACTTGATTGAATTTTTTGAGGAGGTAATAAGGAGGGTCGATGAGGGTAGTGCATTTGATATAGTCTACATGGATTTTAGCAAGGATTTTGACAAGGTCCCACATGGCAGACCGGTCAAAAAAGTACAAGCCCATGGGATCCAAGGGAGAATGGCAAGTTGGATCCAAAATTGGCTCAGTGGCAGGAAGCAAAGGGTAATGGTCGACGGGTGTTTTTTGTGACCGGAAGGCTGTTTCCAGTGGGGTTCCGCAGGGCTCAATACTAGGTCCCTCGCTTTTTGTGATATAAATGATTTGGACTTAAATGTAGGGGGCATGATTAAGAAGTTTGCAGATGATACAAAATTTGACCGTGTGGTTGATAGTGAGGAGGAAAGCTGTAGACTGCAGGAAGATATCAATGGATTGGTCAGGTAGGTAGAAAAGTGGCAAATGGAATTCAATCTAGAGAAGTGTGAGGTAATGCATTTGAGGAAGGTAAACAAGGCAAGGGAATACACAATAAATGGGAGGATACCGAGAAGTATAGAGGAAGTGAGGGATCATGTCCACAGATCCCTGAAGGTAGCAGGACTGGTAGATAAGGTGGCTAAGAAGGCATATGGAATACTTTCCTTTATTAGCCGAGGCATAGAATATAGGAGCAGGGAAGTTATGCTGGAACTGTATAAAACACTGGTTAAGCCACAGTTTGAGTACTGTGTACAGTTCTGGTCACCACATTACAGGAAGGATGTAATTGCACTAGAGAGGGTACAGAGGAGATTTACAAGGATGTTGCCAGGAGTGGAGAATTTTAGCTATGAGGAAAGATTGGATAGGCTGGGGTTGTTTTCCTTGGAACAGAGGAGGCTGAGGGGTGATTTAATTGAGGTGTACAAAATTCTGAGGGACCTAGATAGAGTGGATAGGGAGGACCTATTTCCCTTAGCAGAGAGGTCAATAACCTGAGGGCATAGATTTAAAGTAATTGGTAGAAGGATAGAGGGGAGCTGAGGAAACATTTTTTCACCTAGAGGGTGGTGGGAGTCTGGAACTCACTGCCTGAAAGGGTGGTAGAGGCAGAAACCCTCATTTTAAAAAGTACCTGAATGTGCACCTGAAGTGCCTTGACCTACAAGGCTATGGACCATGTGCCGGAAAGTGGGATTAGGCTGGGTGGCTCATTTTTGGTCGGCGCGGACATGATGGGCTGAATGGCCTTCTTCTGTGCCGTAAATTTTCAATGATTGTGGACTCTCCCACCAGAGGAAATAGTTTCTCTCTATCCTAAAAAATACTTTAATAAACACCTTAATTAGATCACCCCTTAATCTTCCATATTCAAGGGAATACAAGCCTAGTCTGTGCAACCCGTCCTCATAATTTAACCCTTTTAGCCCCAGTATCATTCTTATTGAATCTGCGCTGCACCCCCTCCAAGGCCAATATATCCTGCCTGAGGTGCAGTGCCCAGAACTGAACACAGTACTGCAGATGAGATCTAACCAGAGCTCTGTACAGCTGTAACATAACTTCCATCCCTCTGTATTCCAGCCCTCTTGAGAGAAAGGCCAACATTCCATTAGCCTTTTAAATTATTTTTTATATCTGTCCACTAGCTTTTAGTGATTTCTGTACTTGGACCCCTAAATCTCTCTGCTCCTCCACAATTTCTAGCTTCTCGCCATTTAGAAAATACCTTGATCTATTTTTCTTAGGTCCAAAGTGGATGACCTCACACTTTCCCACATTGAACTTCATCTGCCACAGTTTTGCCCACTCACTTAATCTATCAATGTCCTTTTGCAACTTTCTGTTCTCACCTAACTATTTACTGTGCCACCTAACTTAGTGTCGTCAGCAAACTCTGATTTACAGCTTTCTATTCCTTCATCCAAGTCATTTATAAATATAATGAAAAGGCCCCAGTACAGATCCCTAGTCACATCCTGCCAATTTGAATACATTCCCTTATCCCTACTCTCTGTCTCCTGCCTCCTAACCAATTCCCTATCCAAGCCAATAGGTTGCCTCCAATTCCAGGGTGTTAAAGCAGTGGGGCAGAGATTTAGGGGTGTGGGAAGCACATCTTGGTAGATGGGAACGGGGGAGGGGGGTAGGTTCCAGCATGCCTTTGAGGAAAAACGGTGTGGTTGTATTATGCAGATGTGTCCGAGGAACTGGGTATAAGTTCTGATAGCAATTAGTCTTGGTAGAAGTGCAGTAACTGCTTTAAAGAGCTTAAAACCAAGTCATGGTTAGGAATTTGAAAATAGAGGTTTTTGTTGGTGGTTGGTAAGAAACAGGGTGAGAGACTGTTTGCACTTCAAATAATAGAGGCTTCCTTAAAGTAGTGGGGAAGCCATTTAAGGAATCCTACTCCTGCACGTCAAAAGCCACATACCACACACTTCAAATGCCTGCTCCCAGTCAGGGCCAGGAATGCAATGTTTGCAGTGCATGGTGTGGAGCAAGGTGAGGGGAAAGCAGCAGCAGGAAGCAGAGGAGAAATTGACCACCTCGGATTCTGTGGAGCTGAAGGGAAAAATTTACAGGACTATGGGGAAAGAGCAGAGGAGTGGGACTAATTGGATAACTCTACCAAAGAGTCGGCAAAGGTACGATGGGCCGAATAGGCTCCTGTGTTGTATCATTCAATGATTGTATTGTGCGTGGGTGGGGCAGGGAAGGACACCTTGGGGTTAAGTTATAAAGTCGTGTCAGAGTGACGAGCAGTAGGGGAGGTGGCAGCAAATATTAGTTGGTCCCTAACTCTAACCTGCTGCGTTCCTTCAATGCTGACCTCTTGCACATCACGTCGCCAACGACGCCCACATCCCATGAACGAATAAAAAAAACACTTCCTTCACCCCACTATTGGTGGCCGTGCTTTCAGCTGCCTAGGCCCGAGGGAATTCCCTCCCTAAACCCCTTCACGTCTCCACCCCCACCCCTCCTTTAAGAAGTTCCTTAAAACCTACCTCTTTGTCCAAGCTTTTGGTCACCTGTCCTAATGTCTCCTCCTTAGGCTCGGTGTCCGATTACATTCCTGTGGAGTACCTTGGGATGTTTTACTACATTAAAGATGCTATATAAATGTATCTTTTTGTTGTTGTGTCAGACAGGTGATACTGTAAAGAAAAGTGCCACAGTGCAAACTGCCTTGGAGACACAACTGGGAAGACTCATGGGGATGCAAGTATAATACAGGTAAGTTTACTAGCATGACGGGAGGAAATAACTAAAAGTGATTAAACTGGAATCCTGCTCATCGAGACATCATATAATTACAGCTATGTTTAATAACCTGATGGAAAAACATGAGCGTAATTAAAGGTTAAGACTTAATGGGAAGTCTAGCATATGCTAGCCTTATATATTCAGTATATATTTTCCAAGTAGCAATAACCTGTTTGCATATCAGTGGGAAAATTATCACAGGTCTACACTGACTAGTTACTTTTAACACAGTTGCCGGGAAAATTGGATAAGGGTCCGTTCTGGGCGATACCCCGCACCCGACTGATCCTGCGCAGGCAGCACCTGAACTTCGTGCTGCCTGCTACTTACCATGAAATCTCCGTGCAGCAAGCGCAGCCCTCACTGCTGAGAGGCTGCACGGAGAATGAGAAGCGTTGTTTGAGGAGGCTAATGATGTGCTCCACGATGTTGCTTGTGGCAGCATGGCTCTCGTTATAGGCCTGCTGTGCACGTGTGCGTAGATTCCTGACCAGTGTCATGAGCCACGTCTTGAGGGGATGGCCCTTGTCGCCCAGTAACTAGCCTTTGACTTGCCGAGTCAGATGAAAGATAGCTGGCACGTTGGACTGCCGCATGACAAAGGCATTGAGACTACTCCCAGGGTAGTGGGTATCGACCTCCAAGATGCGATGCGTGTGGTCGCACACCAGCTACACGTTGAGGGAGTGGAAGCCCTTTCGGTTGACGAAGACAGCCAAGTTGATGTGCGGGGCATGCAGGGTAGGGCCTCTTGCTCAGTGCCAAGCGTCTCCTCGTCCTCCGTCTCCTCGAAACTTGACCTGCTGGGCGTGGCCTCTCTGCATGCTCCCAGTCATGCTCAATGCCCAACGGGAGCCCTAGCGGACCACCCATGGTTGGCAGGAATGTTGTTCCACCAGTGTTGTAACTTTCTGACCAGTAAGGCAGTACCTGCCAAAGCACTCTCTAAAGTAGTGTAGGAACTCTCAATAAGAATAGGGAGCTTCAAAAAACACTTCCTACTCCTCCAGCAGCCAGAAGCAATAATCCAGCAACTAACCTGCAACACCTGCATGGCGCTTTAAATAGCACTGGTGGAGGTTCCTTCAGGCACTGTAAGAAACATTTAGATGGTCGGGGATAAGACTGTGCGTTGAGTTGAGCTTTAAGGTCGAAAATGGTGTGTATCACTTTAAATCAGCGTTGCACACTGATTGGAGCCATTTTCTCCCTCTTTTCCAGCGTCCGGTATTAGTGCTTGTGCTAACTCCTTTACCAAGGTGGTGTCTGGCACACGTCACGCAGGAAACGTGTGTGCGCATCCAAGACGCTATCTTGGATGTCGGAGAGGTCGTGTAGCGCCGAAACAATGGGCGCTACACAGCCCAATTTAGCGCGTGTATCTTCTGTGTATCTTCCTATTAATTGTCTCTGCTTCTCTCATTTAATTTCTCTCTGTCTTTGTATTTGCCTTCTACTTTTTCTGTTGGTCTGTCTCTCTCTTCTGTCTGCCCAACTAAAGTGCATTCAGCTGCCTTTATCTATACTAAAAGACAGCTGCCAGACATGGGTCCATTCTCCTATTGTATCTAGATCCACCTGCAATCTTTTTCTCATCTATGGTCCTTACGCTCGCGCATATCTTCGTGTCATCTGCAAATTTGTGGATAGTTCCTCTGATGCCGTCGTCTGGATTGTAGATAAAATGAAGGTTCCCCTAAGATGAGACCTTACTGTCACTCTATAAATTAGCTATAAAGTTTTGTGTGTGTAAGTGCATTTTATCAATATTTCAGTAATGTTTTAGAAGTGTAGGATTGCTGACTGGCCTGTTTTAATCAGGTCCCCCTCTTAACTGGTAATGTGCTACATGTGAGCTTATGCATCATGCCTGTTGTTAATTTACAAAATAAAATACCACTTACTGGAAATTATAGCGAAGTATGTTTAACACCAAAATAATGAAACAAAAGCAAAATACTGCGGATACTGGAAATTTGAAATGAAAACAGAAAATGCTGGAAAGCACTCAGCAGGCCAGGCAGCATCTGTGGGAGGGAAACAATGTTAATGTTTCAGGTCGATAACCTTTCATCAGAACTGGAAGATGTTAGAAATTAACAGTTTTTAAGTAACCAAAATAATAATCTGCTATAAGTGCAAAAATGTCCACCATATCAAAAATCAAATATGTACATTACTGTATTAATATGCTTTGTATGAATAATCTGTGCATTTGTACTCTTATGTATAGCTTGATGGACTTTTTTTATATAGGGAGACCTTAGTAGATTTTACTTGGTTCCAAATGTAGATGTGAAGCTTTCTCTCTTTATTATCTCTATATTGTGGATAATGTTGGAGTCCATAATGTTGCAAAACCAGAGAGACTATCTAATATCTAAGTAGACTTTTTTTCAAAGGTACTTTCTGTTTACAATGTCATTTGTACAGCATAATAACCTACTTTTATTCTATGAAGCTAATACCAAGTATTGTATTTGTCTTAGTCAGGCTAAATGATTCACAATTATTTGAATTTATAAAATTTTGCTATTTTGTTTTGTCCTCCTTTCCTGCTAATTCTCCCTCTTCACCTCCTCTTCTCCTGAAGGTGTTGACTCTTTGCAGGAAAACCATTTCACAGACTTCTGGTACTACATCCCAAGTGGCCATTCTTCATGGGTGAGCCTAACCAGTAAGTGCTATCAGTGTTATTTGACTATGTTGAGCCACATTACCACATGTAATCCCTCACTGTATGTGTTTGTGCATACTTGTGGCAGGAGTCACTGAGTAGTGATCGGGAGTGGGAACTCTGACCAGTTTTCCCCTTCCTAACTCGGGTTCATGGGATAAATGAGCCATCCCAGAGGGGGACCATATTCCAGAAAGGAGGAAAGGGGCCAAAGGAAATGACAGGAGATGTCAGCCATGGCTCAGTGGTAGCACTCTCGCCTGAGTCAGAAGGTTGTGGGTTCAAGTCCCACTCCAGAGACTTGAGCACAAAATCTCGGCTGACACTATAGTGCAGTACTGAGGGAGTGCTGCACTGTCGGAGGTGCCGTCTTTCAGGTGAGATGTTAAACTGAGGCCCCGTCTGCCCTCTGAGGTGGATGTAAGAGATGCCAAGGCACTATTTTGAAGAAGGGCAGGTGAGTTCTCCTGGTATCCTGGCCAGTATTTACCCCTCAACACACATTATCTGGTCATGTATCTCATTACTGTTTGTGGGACCTTGCTGTGCATAAATTAGCTGCCATGTTTCCTACCTTACAATAGTGACTACACTTCAAAAATATTCAATTGGCCATGAAGCACTTTGGGACATCCTGAGGTCATGAAAGGTGCTATATATGTGCAAGTTCTTTCTTTCAAGAAAATCTCCAATTTTCAGTATTTAACTATATTTTATATATCTTTAAACTTGAAAATGCACCAGAGCAGACCAATTGTTTCCTTGCTGTTGTCTGCTGCTGATAAATTAATAGGAAATAAGTGAATTTTTTTGTCTCGTAACCTTTTCTTATATTTCTTGCTATCATTTCCTGCAAATCTTTTTAGTTTGGATTTACCACAATTACTAATGATGTTCAGTACTACTCTATAACTGTGAAATAGTACTCCAACATTTCTTTCTGCGAGACAAGTGAACTAGAAAGCAGTCCATAAGGGCGCACACAAATTAAAACCATATGGAGATTTTTTTTTAAGTATCACAAATATATTGGCCCCAATATTAGTGGGGAGGTGGGATGGCAGTGGGGTAGCTATTGGGCACGTGGCAAACTGGCATGAACCAAACTTATCGTTTCTGACCCGATCGCACATTGATTGATAGTGGTTAACGTCCTCTCCGGGTTTCGCGCCCAGCTGCTAGCCTGATTGACAGGCTGGCTGCCATCAGGAGCTGCAACGCGAGGGTGGGGGTTGAGAAGGAGAGAGAGCCAGACGTCATCTGGTGCTGGAACAGAAGATTGGGGGGGATGGGGAGAATGGAAGATCCGGTGCTGGACTGGAAGACTGGGGGAGAGGGGAAGATCGGCAGGGTGAAGAGGGGGACTTCGGGGGAAGATAGGAAGTGTGAAGAAGGGGACCTCGGGGGAAGATCGGGAGGGTGAAGAAGGGGACATCGGGGAGACATCATGAAGATGAAGAGGGGGACATCGGAGCGGGAGACATCAGACATCGGAGCAGGTTTCAAATGTTTAATGTTTTCACTTCCTTGCATGGTTTTTTATTTAGTTTCTTTTTCCCTGACCCGGCCCTTCACCAGGCGTGAATCAGAAGCGGTGGGCAAGCCACCCAGGTAAGTTTTTTTTTTTAAAATCTTTCTAACTTCTTACCCTGTCACAGGTAAAGTGCCTTCAGTACCTCAATGAGGTACATTTGGCTCTTTAACTGTCATCCCGCAGGCTTTAATTGCCGGCGGGACTTACGTTTTCGGGTTGCCCGCACGCGCACAGGTGGGTCCCTGGGAAACTCGGAAGTCAGCGGGTTGGAGCCGGCTTCCGAACCCAAAGGGGATTTCCACGATTTTCGGAGCTCCCCCTCCCCCAACGCACCCGCGTTTGCCTCCTAAAATCACCCCCCTTATCATCGTCTCTATTT
Organism: Heptranchias perlo; assembly: GCF_035084215.1. Classification (NCBI taxonomy): domain Eukaryota; kingdom Metazoa; phylum Chordata; class Chondrichthyes; order Hexanchiformes; family Hexanchidae; genus Heptranchias; species Heptranchias perlo. The sequence continues at coordinate 139,487,312 of NC_090325.1, forward strand.
GTCCATGAATACTATTGTAAATACAATTTTAAAAATCATAACCATCCCAGTACCATAGTGCTTTGCTGAAGTCAAAAGCCCCAATACTTTGGTAGCTTTTTTTTTATTCGTTCATGGGATGTTGGCGAGGCCAGCATTTATTGCCCATCCCTAATTGCCCTTGAGAAGGCGGTGGTGAGCTGCCTTCTTGAACCACTGCAGTCCGTGTGGTGAAGGTTCTCCCACAGTGCTGTTAGGAAGGGAGTTCCAGGATTTTGACCCAGCGACAATGAAGGAACGGCGATATATTTCCAAGTCGGGATGGTGTGTGAGTTGGAGGGGAATGTGCAGGTGGTGGTGTTCCCATGTGCTTGCTGCTCTTCTCCTTCTAGGTGGTAGAGCTCGCGGGTTTGGGAGGTGCTGTCGAAGAAGCCTTGGCGAGTTGCTGCAGTGCATCCTGTGGATGGTACACACTGCAGCCGCAGTGCACCGGTGGTGAAGGGAGTGACTGTTCAGGGTGGTGGATGAGGTGCCAATCAAGCGGGCTGCTTTGTCCTGGATGGTGTCGAGCTTCTTGAGTGTTGTTGGAGCTGCACTCATCCAGGCAAGTGGAGTGTATTCCATCATACTCCTGACTTGTGCCTTGTAGATGGTGGAAAGGCTTTGGGGATTCAGGAGGTGAGTCACTCGCCTCAGAATACCCAGCCTCTGACCTGCTCTTGTAGCCACAGTATTTATATGGCTGGTCCAGTTAAGTTTCTGGTCAATGGTGACTCCCAGGATGTTGATGGTGGGGGATTCGGCAATGGTAATGCCGTTGAATGTCGAGGGGAGGTGGTTAGACTCTCTCTTGTTGGAGATGGTCTTTGTCTGGCACTTGTCTGGCGCGAATGTTACTTGCCACTTATGAGCCCAAACTGGATGTTGTCCAAGTCTTGCTGCATGCGGGCTCGGACTGCTTCATTATTTGAGGGGTTGCGAATGGAACTGAACACTGTGCAATCATCAGCGAACATCCCCATTTCTGACCTTATGATGGAGGGAAGGTCATTGATGAAGCAGCTGAAGATGGTTGGGCCTAGGACACTGCCCTGAGGAACTCCTGCAGCAATGTCCTGGGGCTGAGATGATTGGCCTCCAACAACCACTACCATCTTCCTTTGTGCTAGGTATGACTCCAGCCACTGGAGAGTTTTCCCCCGATTCCCATTGACTTCAATTTTACTAGGGCTCCTTGGTGCCACACTCGGTCAAATGCTGCCTTGATGTCAAGGGCAGTCACTCTCACCTCACCTCTGGAATTCAGCTCTTTTGTCCATGTTTGGACCAAGGCTGTAATGAGGTCGGGAGCCGAGTGGTCCTGGCGGAACCCAAACTGAGCATCGATGAGCAGGTTATTGGTGAGTAAGTGCAGCATGATAGCACTGTCAACGACACCTTCCATCACTTTGCTGATGATTGAGAGTAGACTGATGGGGCGGTAATTGGCCGGATTGGATTTGTCCTGCTTTTTGTGGACAGGACATACCTGGGCAATTTTCCACATTGTCGGGTAGATTCCAGTGTTGTAGCTGTACTGGAACAGCTTGGCTAGAGGTGCAGCTAGTTCTGGAGCACAAGTCTTCAGCACTACAGCCGGGATGTTGTCGGGGCCCATCGCCTTTGCTGTATCCAGTGCACTCAGCCGTTTCTTGATATCACATGGAGTGAATCGATTTGGCTGAAAATAGGCTTCTGTGATGGTGGGGATATCAGGAAGAGGCCGAGATGGATCATCCACTCGGCACTTCTGGCTGAAGATGGTTGCAAACACTTCGACCTTGTCTTTTGCACTCATGTGCTGGACTCCGCCATCATTGAGGATGGGGATGTTTACAGAGCCTCCTCCTCTCGTTAGTTGTTTAATTGTCCACCACCATTCACGACTGGATATGGCAGGACTGCAGAGCTTTGATCTGATCCGCTGGTTGTGGAATCGCTTAGCTCTGTCTATAGCATGTTGCTTCCGCTGTTTAGCATGCATGTAATCCTGAGTTGTAGCTTCACCAGGTTGGCACCTCATTTTTAGCCTGGTGCTGCTCCTGGCATGCTTTTCTACACTCATTGAACCAGGGTTGATCCCCTGGCTTGTTGGTAATGGTAGAGTGAGGAATATGCCGGGCCATGAGGTTGCAGATTTTGCTGGATTACAATTCTGCTGCTGATGGCCCACAGCATCTCATGGATGCCCAGTTTTGAGCTGCTAGATCTGTTCTGAATCTATCCCATTGAGCACGGTGATAGTGCCACACAGCATGTTGGATGGTATCCTCAGTGCAAAGACGGGACTTCGTCTCCACGAGGACTGTGCGGTGGTCACTCCTACCAATACTGTCATGGACCAATGCATTTGCGACAGATAGATTGGTAAGGACGAGGTCAAGTAAGTTTTTCCCTGGTGTTGGTTCGCTCACCACCTGCCGCAGGCCCAGTCTAGCAGCTATGTCCTTCAGGACTCGGCCAGCTCGGTCAGTAATGGTGCTACCGAGCCACTCTTTGGTGATGGACATTGAAGTCCCCCACCCAGAGTACACTCTTTACCCTACTGTGGACTTTTACCTTGTAACTTAATTTGTAACCTAAATCTGATTATATTTTATTTTACCATATATATTTATTGGCCGGGAAATTACTGTGAGTGATTTATCATACAAACTGTTTTTGCATTTGAATCAACTTCCTCCATTATTTTAATGGAGGCATTAACCATTTAAATTAAATAGCTTAACATCTCTATTAAAATAGTGGAAAGAAGGATTTGATGCAAATGCATTAAGTGCTTGTACAATAATACTGCTTATAATAATTTCAGACTATTCTTTTTGAATTACAGTGAAAATGTATCAAGGTTTATTTAATTTCAATTCCATTTATTCCTCTTCCCTACTCTTTGTACAAGTTAAAAGGGTTTGATTGCATTTAGTTGAGACGATATTAATTATGGTGGAATGTTTTTATTTCTACAAAAATACTTTTTTCATAGCTTGATACAGCACAATCCCTATTAGAACAACTTACATTTCTAGAAGTAAACTTATTTTGCAAAGCAAACATAATTAAAATATATACAATGTGATTAAAGTGAAGTGGAAAGTATGTGCGTAATTAAAATGTTTTAACATGAAAGCACTCTGCATACATATTCTGCACATCTAATTTAACAACTTAAAAGTAAAGCAGCAGAGTTTTATATTGTTTAAATGCCTACATCTTATAATTTCAAAGGCATGTAACCACTGTTCCTGGAAATACTTAAGCATTGCCTTGACAACAAGTAACTGTAATTCCCAGGAAGTGAATGTTCCAATATGATCACACATTTTTGATATTCATTAGGTTCACAAAGTATGCTAAGAGATTATAAAATGAAAGTTCAAACATTTCACATAACCTTTCTGGTTACAGTGGTGCCTAGCTGTCTTTCGACTGCTTAAAAATTGCTTTGGTTAACTACTTATGAACTTGCAAGAAACAACATGCAAGTAAGATTTAATGCTTAATATGCATATTAAAGTTTTCTTATTAACTTAATATTAAGTACTGTGGTAATTATTTCAAAGCTTAGATTTTGACATTTGGCACACTGCTGTGGTTAAAAACCAAGTACAGAACTTAGTCTTTAGTTAGTTCCATTACTGAGCACTAAAACTGATAAATTGCCAACAAAGCATTATGCAAATTTTATTCACTGCTTTATTACTTTACGTACCATTGTTATTTAATGTGTGTTTTCTAAGATATATATTTTATTTTAATGCTGAGAAATTCATCACAGATAAAGAATGCCTTTAAGTCCATCTGATTTCATTCTTCCAGAATATCAACCCTACTGTTTCCCTTTGACAGCTGTTTATGAAACAAATCTAATGTCCGACCTCAATCACCCTTCCTGGCAACCTGGTCCAGCTACTAATTACCCTCTATGTAAAGAAATATTTCTTGTCCCACAATGTTGAACCCATGCCATCTAATTCTGCTGCCTTAATGTATTTTTCCTGGCTTACTATCTCTATCCTGTTAGGTGTCTTTTATACCTACTGCTATAAAGATCCTCCTGAGATCACAGTTTTTAAAATTCTCAACTTTGTTTTCAAATTCCTCCTTGGCCTTGCCCCTCCCTATCTCTGTAACCTCCTTCAGCCCTACAACCCTCCTAGATCTCTGCGCTCCTCCAATTCTGGCGCATCGCGCATCCCCGATTTTCATCGCTCCACCATTGGCAGCCGTGTCTTCAGCTGCTTAGGCCCTAAGCTCTGGAATTCCCTCCCTAAACCTCGCCACCTCTCTCCCTCTCTCCTCCTTTAAGACTCTCCTTAAAACCTACCTCTTTGACAGGTTTTTGGTCACCTGTCCTAACATCACTTTATGTGGCTGGGTGTCAAATTTTGTCTGATAATGCACCTGTGAAGTGCTTTGGGATGTTTTACTATGTTAAAGGCGCTATATAAATGCAAGTTGTTGTTGTCTATGTTTGACATCCCAACCAGCCCCCCCAGTCCTGCTCCTACTGAGCCTGTTGGCGAATGCACTAGAAAGCTCCCACTCATCATCTTCACACGTTTCCAGTGCTAATAGCCTTGATTGCCACTTCTGTATGCCGGAGGTGGGAGCTCTCGAAAGAACTGGAGTTCCACGATAATTGGGGCCATTAACAAGTGAAATGAAGGAACAGTGTCTGTCCAGTGCATTAGCCAATGGACTTTGGTAGGATCAGGGAGAGTACATGGGTGGGACAAGAAGAGGAGACTGTGAGGGCAGGGCAAGGGATTAGGTAGAGGGGCAGAATGCATGACCAGGAAAAACAGATGGCAGTGGGAGTGAATGGCAGTGAAAGAGGGGAGAGAATGGTTAAGGGGAGAGAGAACAAGGACTTGAAGGGGAGTCAGAAAAAGGAAGGAGCAAAATGAAGGGGGAGCAAAGGGAAAATTAAAGGCAATGAAGGAGAAGGTAAATAGATGGAAATAGAGGAAAGATAAATTAATTGAAGAGGTAAAGGTGTAGATGCTGGGAGCAGCACTTTTGGGGAGGGAGAGAAGAGAAGCTGGGAGCGATGCTTTAGGGTAGGGGAGGAAGGAGAGTACTAACGTGAACTGGGGGAGAGAGAAAGGAGAGTAGCAGCATAAGCTGTGTGTGTGTGGTGGGAGGGAAGAGGAAGAAGAGTACCAGCATAAGCTGAGGGGGGGGGAAGGAGGGAGAGGAAGTAGAATATTGTCCTCCAATGATGGGATGATGAAAATTGGCGATGCGCAAGAGGCCACAATTGGAGGAGCGCAGAGATCTCGGAGGGTTGTAGGGCTGGAGGAGGTTACACAGGTAAACTGGGGAGGGGGGGGGGGTGGAGAGGAAGAAGAGTATCAGCATAAACTCGGGGGATGGGGGGATAAGAGGATAGATAGTACCAGCATAAAGTGGGGAAGACAGGAAGGAGAATATGGGGATAAACTGGAGGGGAGGTGGAACGAAGTGCCAAAAAAAACTTGGAGGGGAGGGAGCAAAGAGTGCCAACTTGAATGGAGGAAAGTGGGAAAAAGAGCAGCAGCTTAACTAAGTTAACTAAGAGGGAGAAGAGGGTCTGTATGAACTGGAAGTGTCTCTGAAAGGGCGGAGAGTTGGATGGGATACATTGGGCCCGATATTAGGAGGGAGGCGGGTTGGCAGCTGGGGTCGACTGGGCGTGTGGGTAACGTGCCCAGTGAAATCGGTGGGTTAGGCATACGATCGTAAGTAAATTAAAGCCACTTACCTTGGCTTCCGGATTTCGCGCTGGAAAGCTGCGCAGTGGGCGGACTGCGCACCCACATCATAGGCTGTCAGGTGGAGGAGCCTATTTAAAGGGGCAGTCCTCCAGACTGATGCTGCAGAAAATAGACAAAATTACAGCATGGAGCATCCCAGGGGGAAGGCTGCTCCCAGGTTTAATGATGCCTCACTCCAGGTCTTACTGGATGGGGTGAGGAGGAGGAGGAGGGAGATCTTCCACCCGGCGGACGGGAGGAAGTGGCCTGCCTCTGCCACCATGAAGGCCTGGCTCGAGGTGGCAGAGGAGGTCACCAGCACCACCAACGTATCACACACATGCATACAGTGCAGGAGGCGCTTCAATGACCTAACCAGGTCAGCCGAAGTGAGAACTCTTATTCCCCTACACTCCGTCTGCCACATCACTGCCCCCACCCCACATCTCCTTCTGCACTGCCAACACTACTCTATCACATCACTCCTCACATCCACTGAACCCTCATCCTCATCTTACCTGCACTTCCTTGCCTCCCCAGTACTCATCCCACCACTACTACTCAACCCAATCCTCATACAATCTCATGGCTCTGTCTCATACTCACCCTCTCAAGCATCTTTCACGGTCAGCCTCACCCCACCTGCCACCACCTGTGCTGCAGCCACAGGGCATGTATCAGGTATGTGTAGTAGGAAGCGTAAGGCAAACGTGTCGAGAGCATGAAGGGGATGCACAAGGGTGTTTGAGGGTTTGTCATGGTTTTTACTTATATTTGATTTCTGATCAACTCACATTACATACTATATTGGCACCACTACTGCCATGTCTTGGCCATTCTTGACTGGCTTGTGGAATAAGGCCCTTTCATGAGGTTCTCCATGAACATTCTTGATGCCACCCATTGGGTCACCCCACAGTGGGTGTATGTGTAGTTGCACGAATACTTTGTGCAGGTGCCTGTTGCGCAGCACTGTGTTGTGTAGCTCCACGTGGCGGAGGTGGACAGCAGCCTGCCGAGGCTGGTGATGTTGCTCGTCCTCCAATGGAGTGATGAATGCAGCTCTGGAACCGCCCCCCCCCCCCCCATCCTGACAGGGTGAGTGTGTGGGGGTCCGCAAAGTAGTTAAATGTGTTTGGACAGCAGAGTTTAGGGTCAGATGTAATAATTTTGAGTGTGGAGACAACGGTGTGGCAGGCAAAACTTTGTCTGAGGTGACAGAGTGCCCTGCTGCAATGAATGAGGTATTCCCCCCAACTGTCAAGGAATCCTCTGCATCTCCCAATGGCTGCCGACTGAAACACGTCTGCAACAACAGGGAGTGTTTCCCACAGCATGGGAAACACGCTGAGGAGAGACCAAAATCACATCCCTGCTAAAATCTCTGCCCAATGAGGTCAGTCAACGACCTCATGTACCTCCCTAACTATCTAAACTGTCATCCCGCCGGCTTTAATTGCTGGTGGGAGTCCCGCGTGCGTCATTGGGGAACCCGGAAGTGGGCGGGTTGGAGCCGGGCTCCGGACCCACTCCGGGATTCCCCAATTTTAGGAACCCCCCCCCCCCCCGCCACGAATGCACCCGCTCGACCATCCTAAATTTGATCCCATTGTCTCTGTGAATTAGGTCTGGAGGGGCTAGAGTGCTTTTGTTAGTTGGGATGGTGGGGTTGTATGTGGGAGAGTGACTGTTGAGGTAACTTTTTGGAAAGTGATTCTGTTGAAAATCCAAATGTTAACTAGTTCCTTTTTAAAATTAAAAATCTATTAATTGTGAAGTATCAAAGTGCTTAAAGTGAACCAACATGATTTTAAATGTACAATGCAACTTTTTTCCAGAGAAGTATGCCCCAGGCCCCTCCTTCCCCCTTAGAAATACACAACCACTTTTGTACCTTCAATATTTTCACTTCCACTTCAGGTTTTCTCATAGTTATGTTTTGTTTTTCTTCGGTATAAGTGAAGCAATGCTGTGTATATCTGCCACGTAAGGTACCACGCCTGTGTAAACACTTTTTTTCCACCTCAGGGCCCTTCTTGAGTTGCCAGTTTTTTGGTGACTGCATCAGGTATTTTGAAGCTGTTGATCAGCTTTTGCCAGTTTTCTAGTTGACATGTAGGAGGCGCAATGATTCTGGAGTGCTGGGGCCAAGGTAGAAGTGCAGAGCTGTTGGCCACGATTGAATAGAAGAGATCTGGGAATGGGGAGTTTCCCTTGATTACTTTGAGGACCAGGGAACAATTATGCAAAACCTTCCTGCAGCAGATTTAACGAGGTGTATTAGAGTCCATGATAGGCTAGATTGTACATAGTCTATGGAAGGAGTGAGTATGACTAGCCAAATCACTTTTTTGCTCATTTGATTCTTCCTGATCTTGCCAAGCCAATGAGCTGAATGTTTTTAAACAAAATTACTGTACTTTATAAACTTTGCAATGCAGAGGCGGGTTGAAGTCTATTGTAGCCATTTATTTAAATTCAAAGGCAATTCTCTTCAGTTTAGCTTGACGACATCATCACAATGTCAGTGGATGGCTCCAAACTCTGTACTCGCTGCTGCAGCTCCAGCAATGTTATTTAATAACTAGGCTTACTTTAATACAAAAAAATACTATTTAGAAAGGACCACTTCCATTGTCATTTCCTTTTAATGCAATTTTTAAATTAAACCAGAAGACTTGCTGCTCTACTTCATCCTGAGGCCATTCCAAATAGGTTTTTGTATTCATCAGTTTCCTAAGCTTGCAGAATCTCTGAGGAATGGTCTCCTTTGGAATCGACTCCAACAGAACAAGTATGGCTGTGTCATTGTTCTCATCAAATAGACGGAAATGAGTATAGTCAAGCTCGTACTTGCACCACTCACTTTGGACAAAATGTTGAGACAAAACAAATAGGGTTTTCCTGCTTTTTTCAATGGACTCAATGATATTGTCAATTATCCACTTCCCTGGGATGAAATCACGTTTATGAAGGCAGAGTGTCAGTGGTGGATGAGCACTTTCTAACTCTCTTACCAAGAAGGTTTCCACCCACTCTGAGTCCATCTCACTGTAAGAAACAAATGCATCATAACAAATATCATTATTCCTCACTTTCTTTGCTTTTCTCTTTGCCTGCAGCCATGCCCAGGTCATTTGGATATACCAGATCCCATGATATTTGTAGCATGTCAGTCCAATAATGGCTACTGCCAAAGACATGCCAACACACAGTAAGATTATAGACAATTGTGTGTGACAGTCAAAAAAAGAGCGTTTGGTATTTTGAACCAACATTCCCCTGAGAGTTAGAGGTGAATCACATACATAGTTTTCGGTTCGGTCCAACAGATGTACTGTTATGTGATGATTCATATAAAGCAGGAATTCACATGAACAAATGTAATTATTTTTTCCAGCCTCCAAAAATCCAAGCTTCTTAAACGCCATGATTTCTTCACCTGTGAGTGAGATGAGTTTATTGCTGCTGATCTTCAGAACTTCCATCTTTGGTAAATAACCTTCACCTGGTAAACTTTTAAACTTGTTATTGGACACATTGAGTTCTTTGAGAGATGGCAGATTAACAACAAAACTGCTGATGTCATTGTTACTTAAATCTAATACCTCAACATTTGGAGGGACACAATGTGATATACTTTTTATATCACAGCTCGAAAGGTTTAAAAATTGTAGATTTTCAGACCATTTGCATGAAGTCCTAGTGTCACTGAAGCTATTCTGGCTCAAATCTAAATGGGTAAGAGTAGAAAGTGTAGATAACTTTGGGCTTGTTATACCGAGGGATCTCAGAACATTCTTTCTCAGAATAAGATAACGCAGAGAAGGCCAAGCTCCTAAACAAACCATTTCTCGCATAATTCCATCACTGAGCAAATTGTGTGTTAAGTCAAGATACTCCACATTTTTTAAATTTCTGGATACAGTACAAGGCATCAGAAACATATTTAGTTTTGTCAATGTAACACTTTTAATGGGTTCGAGTAGAGGACTGACACCTGAAGTATCATAGAATATATAAAAGTGTTTAATGGATATATTATTTAATGTTAATGAATCAAGTGAGTTATTTTTTATATTGTCTATCTTGGGCCATTTCCCAGTTCCTGAAAGCACAGAGTCTTTCACTACTAGTTCAGATAGTTTTGTGTTTTTCACACAATTTATAAAAGTCAATACAGTATTGTCAGTAAGAAAAGTATTGCTGAAGGTGAATTTTGTCAGTAATGAATTAGCTGGTACTGAAAATATCTGACTGTCACTCTTGTCAGGAAATGTTATGTCTCTCAGCTCTAAGTGGGTGGTGGATCCTGACAAATCTGCTAGAATCTGCTGAGCTTGGACTGGTGTCTTCAGAAATGTGTAATGCAAACTCAAAACAACGTGTCTTATATTTCTGAAAGAACTGAAACTTCCTTTTTGATACGAATCTAACTTATCTGCTGTTAAAACAAATTCATCCAGATGTGTAATTCCTACAAAGTCATCTTTCTTTAGAAGAGCGAGGGAAGGATTGCCAAATTCTAACCATCTGAGTCTTGTCAGATTTGAGAAAATTCTCCCTGATCCCAGATTCGTGTAATCATTCCCTAAAATGTTGAGGTATTGTAATTTGGAAAGATGCTTAAACCAATTCGGTGACAGTTGGGTTAAAAGGTTATCAGACAAGTCGAGGTACTCCAGGTCTGTGTTGAGCTGGAATGCCTGGTCAGCAATAGATTGGATTTGATTTGATTGCAATAGAAGTTTTTTGAGTTTCACATATGTCATGAAATCAGTGTCCTTAATCTGTGAGATGTTGTTGTGGGATAGATCAAATCCAAATACATTTCCCAACACATGTGGAATACTCTCTAACTTCACCGAAGAGCAGTTGCAGAAGTTGTTGTAGTCACATTTTTGACACACGTTGTATGGAGCGTCTTCGTCTAAGAAAGCTGTATGCATGAAAATACACAGAACAAGCAGGATCCACAGAGAGGGAGCTCTCATTGTTATCATTCAGAGGTGCCTGAAATGGAAATTTTAATTTTAATAAAAATTAAAAGTTCTAGTAGCTGCAATTTTGTCAGCAGCAATGAAAAAATATTCATCAATCATGCAGTAACTGCAGTCATGGTCTCTTAACGCTCCCGAAGCAGCTAACAAACCATTTGGCCAGCTTAAATGTTGAAACAGTTGTTAATCCAACAAGTGAAATATGCAAATTTTGAGAAAAAGTCTGAATGCTAATAGAGTTTTAACATTGCGGTCTGCTCCATAATGGATCAGTAAGTGGTAATGCTATACATTCTGATCCGTTGAATAATTTAAGCAGTCTTCTTGTGGTGGAAGGGTCAGCCCCTAGCATGCAAAGCATGCTGAGGGTAATTTTTCAACTTCAATGGGGACAGAAAGTTGGCGGTAGCAGATTGGCCATCGGTTATACTCCCCGTCTAGGTTTTCTGTTCCATTGACAATTACCCCTGCTATCTCTAGAACTTGAAGGACCAAGCTTAGGGTATGGAAGAAGGTGCATGTGGGAACTGGTTACTAGTAGAGTTCAGTGTTAGGACTGTAGCTCTTCACCATCTTTATCAATGATCTGGGTGACGGCATCGAGGCAACTGTCTGCAAGTTCACAGATGCTACAAAGATTTGTGCGGGTATTAGGATCTTAGGTGAGAAAAACATATAACAGATGGATCTAGATGTGATGGGTGAATGGGCCACATCTAGCAGATGTCTTTTAATATAGACAAACGTAGTGTTATGAACATAAGTCAGGGTTACATGTTTAAGGTTGTTGAGTGGGAAAAGGACCTGGGTATTATAGTGCATGAATCTCTGAAGGTCCACGATCAGTGTTGAGACTATTATAAAAGCAAATAGAGTATTGGGATGTATTGCCAGGGTGATTAAATACAAATCCAAAAATACTATACTGTCCTGTACAAGGCCTTTGTTAAACCTCATTTAGAATTCTGTGTCCTATTTTAGTCACTTACATTGTGGTGGATATAAAAGCCATGGAAAAGAGTCATAGGAGGGTGCTAGATTGACACCTTGTTTAAATGTCCTTAATTGCTACGGTAGGGTTAGAGAGCTGGTGCTTTTTACTCTAGTAAAACATAGACTTTGAAGAGATTTGATTGCAGTCTTTAAAATAATGAAAGGATTAGATTTGTTTCATATGTATGAGCTATTTAATTTGGATTAGTTAGGGAGGACCAGGGGACCTGAGTATAAGTTGCATAAGCAGATAGCTAGGTTAAATGTCGAGGCATTTCTTTTCACAGAGACATCGACCAATGGAAGTTGTTGCCAGTTCTTGCAGTGAGTGTGGATTCACTACAAAAAGGAACTGAATGATATATAACTGCATATGGAGGGTCAGTGACTATTGGGGGATGTGTCTCTCAGTCACCATGGTTTCCTGGAACTTGTTTGATCACCTTTTGGTGGTTGGAGACAAATTTCCCAGAGTTTATTTTAAGTTGGCCTAAGGTTTTTGCTTTTTTTTTTCATCTTTCCCAGGAGATTGCATGGCTGGTGGCGGGGAGGTGAGGGAGGAGATGGATTCATGGTCTGCAAAAGTTACACCACAACAGTATAGGATAGGCTTGATGGACCAGCTGGTCTTCTCTTGTCCTTTGATTTGAAATATTTCAGAAGACCACAAAGCTAAGACATGAAAGTGGGAGCACAGGACATATGTGGATATGAAAGTACATTGGTACTTGTTAAAGATGGACCTGGAGGGAAAAAAAATATTAGCAAGAGCGTAGCAAGTAAGGTAATAGAAGGGCGTTATGCAAATTACATTTAACATGATCTGGTGGGGGAGAGAACATATTGCTGGAAGGAATTTTCATGGGCTGAATCAGTACCACAAACTCCATTGCCGTTATTTTTTTAAAGGAACATTGACACATGAGAAGTGGGCTCAGCAAACAACGGGTGGTGGACTCTTCATTAAGGAGCTAAGGTGGTTTGTTCAGGAGAGAGTATTTAGTAGGTTTTGGGAACATGGTAATTAGAGCAGAGGGCAGAAGTAATACCATATACCATGACAATCATATCTATATAATAGCCTCGAGTCTCGCATGACACATTTCAGAGTGTCACAAGTACATGACAAACATTAGTTATTAGTACTTATCTGTTAAGTTACCAATTGAGTATCAAATTGACCAATCATGAACAAATCAAGAAGTAACGAAAAATACCAATGAGGAATGAGTAACCAGTGGAAAACTCAGGAATCAAATCCCTCAATTTTTTTTTCAAAGCTATCATTTACAAACTAACATACTGAAAAACAAGCGAATCAACTTGCTCTGACAATTTCTTTGTTGTTTTAGTGCCATTTCCTCCATCACCCAGGTCAGTTTATACAGTCAAAAATATTGATTATAGCATAACAAACGCAAAATATTACACTTATGACACAAAATCAGTTAATTTACCACAAAATTGGTTATTCAAGTTAGAAATGGTTGTAAGAAATTTCTCCCAGATAGCCCTGCTCTTCTGGCCTGAGCATGGCTCTTGAGTTGGGAGCTGCTGATTTCCAGCTGCTTTTGATAATTTGGGGTAGATTTTGACTTTAGGGCGGCCATAGAACGAGCAGAGTGGCTGCTCCGGCCTCATTTAAATTCACCAGGCGAGCTGCAGGGCGCTAAACAGGCAACCCGACGCAACTCGCTAGATAGAGTAATCAGGCCGGAGCTGCCGCCAGCAAGTTAAGTTGCGGGGTGGTGGTCCAGTCGCGATCGCAGAGGGTGGGAGTCCGGGGTGGCAGTGACCCAAATTATTTTTGTGGGCAGCCTCCAGGGCTCACAAAAATAATTCACGATTTAGCTTTAGAGGGCATTTTCTTTTCCATTGCCCATGGAATTGATCGGAGCTTGCAAGGCTTAGGCCAATTTTCAAGTGCCAAATGGGTGCAGGGAAGACAGAGACCCAAGGATTGCAAGGAATTGGTCCTCGGGCCTCATTAAAATAATTGAGGTGAGCTGCTGGTGCCTGTCGCGCCTCCACAGGCAGCTCATCTGAGTGGAAAAGCGAATTTTGGGCCACCTGCCTCATCAGCACTGAGAGACTGGGAGCAGGTCCGATCGTGGGCCGGCAACGACCCTCAGTAGGGCTGTGGAGCCCAGGGTAGCGCTCCTTAAATCAATTTTTTTTAAACTTAGCTTTCGTTGATGTCTGTTGCTTTGGCTGCAACAGCTGCTGAAGAATCCTGAGCAAGCTCATCACTGACCAATTTAGCAGAGGGGGCCTGAAACAATTGTTAGGCCCTTCATTAACATATATAAAGGGCCTAATGCCTGTTTTAGGTGGGCCCCAGGGATGCCTAAAAAATAGCCCAATCTAATTTTGGGTCGGATTTTTCCGCATTAAACTTCATCTGCCACGTGTCCGCCCATGCCACCAGCCTGACTATATCCGCTTGAAGTCTATCACTATCCTCCTCACTGTTCACTACCCTTCCAAGTTTTGTGTCGTCTGAAAATTTTGAAATTGTGCCCTGTATAACCAAGTCCAAGTCATCAATATACTTCAAGAAAAGCAGTGCTCCCAGCACCGACCCCTGGGGAACACCACTGCACACCTCCCTCTAGTCCGAAAAACAACCGCTCATTACTACAAGTGGATGTGGATGATCATCTCGGCTTCCTCCCGATATCCACACCATCACAGAAGCCAGTCTTCAGCCAATTCGATTCACTCCACGTGACATCAAGAAACGGCTGAGTGAATTGGATACAGCAAAGGCTATGGGCCCCGACAACATCCCAGCTGCAGTGCTGAAGACTTGTGCTCCAGAACTAGCTGCACCTCTAGCCAAACTGTTCCAGTACAGCTACAACACTGGCATCTACCCGACAATGTGGAAAATTGCCCAGGTATGTCCTGTCCACAAAAAGCAGGACAAATCCAATCCGACCAATTACCGCCCCATCAGTCTACTCTCAATCATCAGCAAAGTGATGGAGGGTGTCGTCGACAGTGCTATCAAGCGGCACTTACTCACCAATAACCTGCTCACCGATGCTCAGTTTGGGTTCCGCCAGGACCACTCAGCTCCAGATCTCATTACAGCCTTGGTCCAAACATGGACAAAAGAGCTGAATTCCAGAGGTGAGGTGAGAGTGACTGCCCTCAACATCAAGACAGCGTTTGACCGAATGTGGCACAAGGAGCCCTAGTAAAATTGAAGTCAATGGGAATCAGGGGGAAAACTCTCCAGTGGCTGGAGTCATACCTAGCACAAAGGAAGATGGTAGTGGTTGTTGGAGGCCAATTATCTCAGCCCCAGGACATAGCTGCAGGAATTCCTCAGGGCAGTGTCCTAGGCCCAACCATCTTCAGCTGCTTCATCAATGACCTTCCCTCCATCGTAAGGTCAGAAATGGGAATGATCACTGATGATTGCAGAGTGTTCAGTTCCATTCGCAACCCTTCAGATAATGAAGCAGTCCGAGCCGCATGCAGCAAGACCTGGACAATATCCAGGCTTGGGCTGATAAGTGGCAAGTAACATTCGTGCCAGACAAGTGCCAGGCAATGACCATTTCCAACAAGAGAGAGTCTAACCACCTCCCCTTGACATTCAACGGCATTACCATCGCCAAATCCCCCATCATCAACATCCTGGGAGTCACCATTGACCAGAAACTTAACTGGACCAGCCACATAAATACTGTGGCTACAAGAGCAGGTCAGAGGCTGGGTATTCTGCGGCGAGTGACTCACTTCCTGACTCCCCAAAGCCTTTCCACCATCTACAAGGCACAAGTCAGGAGTGTGATGGAATACTCTCCACTTGCCTGGATGAGTGCAGCTCCAAGAACACTCAAGAAGCTCGACACCATCCAGCAAAAAGCAGCCCACTTGATTGGCACCCCATCCACCACCCTAAACATTCACTCCCTTCACCACCGGCGCACTGTGGCTGCAGTGTGTACCATCCACAGGATGCACTGCAGCAACTCACCAAGGCTTCTTCGACAGCACCTCCCAAACCCGTGACCTTTACCACCTAGAAGGACTAGGGCAGCAGGCACATGGGAACATCACCTGCACGTTCCCCTCCAAGTCACACACCATCCTGACTTGGAAATATCATCGCTGGGTCAAAATCCTAGAACTCCCTTCCTAACAGCACTGTGGGAGAACCTTCACCACATGGACTGCAGCGGTTCAAGAAGGCGGCTCACCACCACCTTCTCAAGGGCAATTAGGGATGGGCAATAAATGCTGGCCTCACCAGCGACGCCCACATCCCATGAGCGAATAAACAAAAACTCTGTTCCTGTCATTTAGCCAATTCTGTATCCATATTGCTATTGTCCCCTTTATTTCATTATTGTTGGGCCTCATTTTAATACCATGTGCGAACTCTCAGCGAGATTCATGCCCTCTTGAAGGGGAGGTGCACTTTTTCATAGCTCGACATTGGAACAATTTCTCCACTGTCAGAGAAGATGATGACAGCAGCCAGGGCTCCCAAGTTTGAAGATGTTGCTGTGGAGGAACTGGTAGATCTAATAGGAACAAAGTTCTTTTCCATGTGATGGCTGGTGGGTGCCCAGTCAAACTGCGCAGCAGCAATGGAGAGAGGTGGCCACTCGTGAATGCCACCAGCATCGCTCCCGGGACACGGCAGGCAGTGCTGCAAGAAATTCAGTGACCTGACCAGAGCGGCTTAAGATAGGTCTCCTTTTCACATCCTCTTAACTCTCTGCACAGCCTCGCACCACCTTACTTCAGCCCCAGCACTACTGATCCTTCCTTCCTGCCTCCGCCTCCGCCTGCTATGTGTCTCATATAAAAACAGTGGCACACTTCCCTTTACCTGCTTCTGCTGCCACTTGCACACTCAGCACTTGCCACTGCCCTCACATCCACATTCACTTCCCTCTTTTCCCCACACCTGCTGCAGCTTTCTCTTGTTGTAGTGCATAGAAACTGTAGTGATGTATAATTGGATCTTATATTTCATATTATTATATTTGATATCATCTAAAGCACTGTAGTTGCTTTTGATATTTGCTTAATCATATTACTTTAAGCTAGTTACAAACTGCAAGAGTAAATGCAAATGGTAGAACAAATGCTTGTACTATGTGCTTACCATTTGGAAAACCGGATAACTTAAAAACATATGAATAATAACTTTTGAACCATCAGACAAGGACCATTGATATCCATGCCTAGAAAGTCCATCACACAAACAACGTTGGAGGAAAAGAACCAATCAACACTGAAACACTGCAAATTTAATTAAAGAAGCCTTGAAGCAGATAACAGGGATGAAGTCTCCAAAAAGGCATGAGTGGAACTATAGGCTGGGTGGAACTATACCTGATTGTTGAGAAGTGTGAAAATTGGAACATAGGCATCTTCCATGAGAAAAGAGCATTTAACTCCTTTCTAAGTTTGCAGTTTGTTATCAATGAATGGGACAGGAGGGGGCCATGGAGCTTGCAGATGTTAAAGCTAACCGCAATCAAAGGAAAAATTACTTCTCGAAAGGGTGACTTTTCGATTCTGTTTTGGGGACTCGCAGTCTGATCAGACAGGGAGTCCTTCAGTGCTGCTAGATGTTGTCCCGGTCATGTTACATGACTGTGAACTTTAGTGGGACTCGTCTCCTGCCCAGACAGGGAACCCCCCCCCAAACACTGCTCGCAGCTCGACCACCGAAGGGAACTTGCATCCTAAGCCAGGGTGTTCCACCACTGGCAGAAGGGTTAGCGACTGAAGTTATTGGCCTAGCATTTGCTGGAGCGGGGCATCTCGTGGCGTGCCCTGTTAGATTTTTTTTTTCCCTCACCCTTCAGCTTTAAAATTATTTGTGCCGGAAAAATCTGGAATAAAAAAAAACTAGTATCAGTAATGGTGGCCATGAAACTACTGGATTGTTGTAAAAAACCCATCTGGTTCACTAATGTCCTTTTAGGGAAGGAAAGCTGCTGTCCTTACCCGGTCTGGCCTATATGTGACTCCAGACCCACAGCAATGTGGTTGATTCTTAATCGCCCTCTGAAATGGCCTAGCAAGCCATTCAGTTGTACAATCTCTCTACAGAAAGTCACAATAAGAATAAAACCAGAGGACCACCCGGCATTGGACCACTAGGCACCAGACACGACAAAGGCAAACCAAGCCCAGTCAACCCTGCAAAGTCCTCCTCGCTAACATCTGGGGACTTGTGCCAAAATTGGGAGAGCTATCCCACAGACTAGTCAAGCAACAGCCGGACATAGCCGTACTCACGGAATCATATATGTAGGCAAATTCCTGAGAAGTGCAAAAACAATAGGGCAGTAATAGTAGGGGATTTCAACTACCCTAATATTAACTGGGATAGAATCTATATAAAAGGTATACAGGGTGCAGAATTCTTAAAAATGCATTCAGGAGAACTTTTTTAGCCAGTACATAGCAAGCCCAACAAGAGAGGGGGCCGTTCTGGACTTAATTTTAGGGAATGAAGCTGGGCAGGTGAAAGGGGTATCAGTGGGAGAGCATTTTGGTGTAATTCAGTTAGATTTAGCATAGTTATGGAACAAGACAAAGATAGACCAGGAGTAAAAGTTCTCAATTGGGGAAAGGCCAATTTTACTAAGCTGAGATGTGATTTAGCAAAAGTGGACTGGAAACAGCTACTTGAAGGTAAATCAGTGTTAGTACAGTGGGAGGCATTCAAGGAGGACACAGGGTTCAAAGCAAATATATTCCCACAAAGAAAAAGGGTGGGACTCCCAAATCTAGAGCCCCCTGGATATCAAGAAGCATACAGGGTAGGATAAGACAAAAAAGGGAAGCTTATGTCAGATATCGAGAGCTCAATACCGCAGAAAGCCTAGAGGAGTATAGAAAGTGCAGGGGTGAAATTAAAAAGGAAATTGGGAAAGCAAAGAGAAGGCATAAAAAAAATTGACAAGTAAAATCAAGGAAAACCCAAAGATGTTTTATAAATACGTAAAGAGCAAGAGGATAACTAAGGAAAGAATAAGGCCTATTAGAGACTAAAAAGGTAACCTGTGTGTGGAGTCAGAAGACGTGGGTATGGTTCTTAATGAATACTTTGCGTCTGTCTTCACAAAAGAGAGGGACGATGCAGGCATTGTAGTTGAGGAGGATTGTGAAATATTGGATGGGATAAACATAGTGAGAGGAAATATTAAGGGCATCCTTGAAAGTAGATAAATCGCCAGGCCCAGATGAAATGTATCCCAGGCTGTTGAGAGAAGCAAGGGAGAAAGTAACAGAGGCTCTGACCATCATTTTCCAATCCTCGCTGGCTACAGGTGTGGTGCTGGAGGATTGGAGGACTGCTAACGTTGTACTGTTGTTTAAAAAGCGAGAAAGGGATAGACTGAGTAAATACAGGCCAGTCAGCCTAACCTCGGTGGTGGACAAAATTATTGGAAAAAATTCTGTATTAATCGTCATTTAAAAAGGACAGTCAGCATGGATTTGTTAAGGGTAGTTCATGTCTGACTAACTTGATTTAATTTTTTGAGGAGGTAACAAGAAGGGTCAACGAGGGTAGTATGTTTGACATGGATTTTAGCAAGGCTTTTGACAAGGTCCCACATGGCAGACTGGTCTGAAAAGTAAAAGCCCGTTGGATCCAGAATTGGCTCAGTGTCAGGAAGCAAAAGGTAATGGTCGACGGGTACTTTTATGACTGGAAGGCTGTTTCTAATGGGTTTCTTCAGGGCGCCGTGCTAGGTCCCTTGCTTTTTGTGGTATATATCAAGGATTTAGACTTAAACGTAGGGTGCATGATTAAGAAGCTTGAAGATGATACAAAAATTGGCCGTGTGGAAGAAAGCCGTAGACTGCAGGAAGATATCAATGAACTAGTCAGGTGGGCAGAAAAGTGGCAAATGGAATTCAATCCGAAGAAGTGTGAGGTAATGCATTTGGAGAGGGTAAACAAGGCAAGGGAATACACAATAAATGGGAGGATACTGAGAAGTGTAGAGGAACAGAAGGACCTTTGAGTGCATGTCCACAGATTCCTGAAGGTAGTAGGATAGTTAGATAAGGTGGTTAAGAAGGCATACGGGATACTTTCCTTTATTAGCTGAGGCATAGAATATAAGAGCAGGGAGGTTATGCTAGAACTGTATAAAACATTAGTTAGGCCAAAACTAGAGTATTGTGTACAGTTCTGGTCACCACATTATAGGAAAGATGTGATTGCACTAGAGAGGGTACAGAGGAGATATACAAGGATGTTACCAGGACTGGAGAATTTTAGCTATGAGGAAAGATTGGATAGGCTAGGGTTGTTTTCTTTGAAACAGAGGAGGCTGAGGGGAGATTTAATTGAGGTGTACAAAATTATGAGGGGCCTAGAGTGGAAAGGAAGGACCTATTGCCCTTAGCAGAGAGGTCAATAGCCAGGAGGCATTGATTTAAAATAACTGGTAAAAGGATTAGAGGGGAGCTGAGGAGAAACTTTTTCACCCAGAGGGTGGTGGGGGTCTGGAACTCACTGCCTGAAAGGGTGGTAGAGGCAGAAACACTCAACACATTTAACAAGTACTTGGGTATGCACTTGAAGTGCCGTAACCTACAGGGCTACGGACCAAGAGCTGGGAAGTTTCATTAGGCTGGATAGCTCTTTCTCGGCTGGCACAGACACATTGGGCCAAATGGCCTCCTTCTATGCGGTAAATTTCTATGATTCTACTACCTCTCTGCAGAAGCACGGCCTCCTTACGCATTGCTGCTCCGAAAGTTGCAGGTACGAGGTTCGGGATCTGAAGACTCAGAGTGGGTGGGGAGACCTTCTAGCCCACCTCCTTCTGCCTTGTTTCCCTCCAGCTGTAGCTGCAGCTCTGTGTGGCCCTTCCTGCTGCTATTCCACCTCCTCCTCCTTCAGACATAGTGGTAACCCAACCACCACACCCATGATACCAACCTGAGTGCTGGCAGAAGCCCCTTAGTGCACTGGACAGAAGAGGCAATTCCAGAAATAGCAACAAGTGCAGAAATCAAAAAAAAAATTATCTCCCACCAGCTTACAGTAAGCAAAAGACTTTCCAGTGATTTACCTTGCATCAGATGATGATCCCTTTAAATTGCGCTCAGAATGGCACCCTCTTGACTTGCAATGTCCATGGATTGTGGGTGTGTTCTAGGAAAGGCATCAGCAATGCTCCTGCAGATGAAAATGGCATGGGTGCCCTGTAAGCAGCGATGGGCCCTATTTGCATATTGATATGAGGCTTCTGCTGCTTCCAGGCGGGAGCATTTGACGCCTATCTCAATGCCCACCCGAAGACACAAGTCTCATCGACTTTTGCGCTGCTGCCCCATTCTCGGCCCAATATTTTTTCACCAAATTGGTTGTGAAAATTTGATATACAAAGTGAATTTTCGCAATAGTCAAAACATATCCTAGTTATCATACAAGATAATTAGATCAGTTTCATTGCAGGTAGTTTCTGGAGACTCATAAAATAAATGTTTGCAACTTGTAAAAATATTGTCTTGATAAATAACAATCAAAAAGTGTATTTTAGAAATGCTCTGAAAATCGGAGCTTTTGCTGCCATTGTAAGGAAAGATTAGTTTGTAAAAAAAAAGATAATTCCAGTATAAAATGGTCAATTGTTAAAATCAATCTTGAAATTAATCTGCTGAGAAGTATTTGAAGGGAGTGATAAAATGTAATAAGCCCCTTTACAGTAAAATTGCCCACGACACAACATGGATTATATCTCAAAAGCTGAATTATAAACCTGTTAAATTGGTCTTGTGCAAATAATTGTGGCAGACTTTGGATTATTACATAGATCCACCTGCCAGGTTATTGATAACTAATTGTTATTTTTTTAAGCTATCTTTTAAGATTGTGAAACACGGTATGCTTAGTAACACGTCCATTTTCAGACCAAGTTAGTCACAACATTTTGGGAGAAAGCTTCCTCATCAGTTATTTTGCCATGATTAATTGATATTTAAACTTATACTTTTCCTTTAGCTCGTCAATTATTTCATTACTTTTTAACTGCACAGTCTTTTTCCTACACCCGACTAAAATGCTATTCATTTAGAAACAGGTGATGAAAATATCAATCGTTCTCGAGTTTAGAGGATTCTAATTCTTTCTGTACTTTTTTTGTCTGCTTAAGAAGAACATGCCACAGTTATTCTTACCGTGAGTATTCCCTGTATTGTATTTTCCAAGTCACAATCCTGGCACTCGCAGTTCCAATAAAAAAAAGAATTAGTAAACTTCTTTGTTTTTGTTTTGTTTATTTTCTTTTCTTTTAGCAGAGACGCTGAACTGATTCTGATGTGAATTTAACCAACTGATACTGTTTATATCATTGCAACTGTTTGGGGAGAACTACTGTCATATGGGAAATAGACAGGAAGCAGAAGTAATCTTAATTCAGAGTAAGGCCATTTATAGAACACATAGTCCCTTATCTGCGTTAGGTTATGATGTTAAAGCAGCAGCATTGGTAACAAAAACCTGCTGATTTCTCTGCATTACATAAGGGAATTACTTTCCATAACTGAAAGCAAGAAAACCACATTGTGCTGAGAAGATTGACAAACCTAGGGTGTGAAATAGCCGACCCAGAACACAATCAGACCCCGGATGTTTTTGAAAGCATTTAATTTCTGTCAGACAAAATAAGTTAAACTGAATCTAATGGTCAGATCCAAAGTAGTAGAAAATGGGGGAGAATATTTGGTTAGGTCCGTTTTCAGGCACAACATGGTCGATCCAATCGAAGCGCACACCGGAAGCCAGAGGCCCAAGACTTGTCCGAAAGTGGCCCTCGAGCCTCATTAACATAATTCTGGTAAGCTACAGATGCCAATCAGGTATCCAGATGCAGCTCGCCAATCTTGAGGTCATCAATTTGGGCCAACTGCGACTCCAACATCGGCCCTCGGGTAGATCCTCAAAGGTGGGGGAGGAGAACGGGATGGGTTCGTTAAGGTACGTTAAAAAGAAAAAGCTTAGTTTTGTTGGTGGCCTCCAGCGATCCTTTAAGGGCCCACTGGTTAGGCCACAGAAGAACGAGATAGCCCAACGCATGTTCGGGGTCATGAAACAGGCGTTCGGCCCCTTAGTAGCGTATGCAAGGGGCCTAACGCCTGTTTCAGGCGGCTGCTAAGGACGCCTATATATTGCCTGAGTCAATATGACATCGGACTTACTTCAGGCGCTGATCCTGTGCACGACGTAGCCCTGTGAAATTGATGCTTTTTGCCCTGATCCTGCACCTGAAAAATGAGCGTGATTGTGTCCAATCCCACCCCCAGTATAATACCAACAATAGCAAAAAGCATCCAAATTGCAGTAATTAATATTGGGTATAATTTCACGGGTACTTGAAGCCTTCCAGTCCAAGTGGCTATTCGTCATGTGTGAAGCTGAACAATAAGTGTTGATGGGCTAACCCACTGTGAGCCCAACCTGTCCTCAACTAAAGTCCACACTATGCGTATTCCACGTAAGGGTCCTTGCAAATCCTTGTAGGAGTGGGACGATTTTATCCCCCTCTCCCTTGCTCAGAATGCTGAGGCCAAATGTAGTACCTCCCATTATCACTTTGGTGTATGTCCTGAAACTGGCTTATTG
This sequence comes from Heptranchias perlo, assembly GCF_035084215.1. Taxonomy (NCBI): domain Eukaryota; kingdom Metazoa; phylum Chordata; class Chondrichthyes; order Hexanchiformes; family Hexanchidae; genus Heptranchias; species Heptranchias perlo. Next base: position 139,510,684 of record NC_090325.1, read on the forward strand.
TTACAACGGTCAGTATATTTTTGGAATAAAAACAGAAAATGCTGGAAAAGCTTAGCAAGTGAGGCAGCATCTGTGGAGAAAGAAACAGAGTTAATGTCTTAAACCTTAACCGTTAGCAACTTTTTTTTACCAGCTTGGATAATATGTTTTCTCTACATCTGTTTGTGGTTATTCACCTTTTCTTTTGGAGGTGTGATCACATACCATTACTCTCACTTCACTGTTAGGCGACAATGAAGGAAGCAAAATCGCTCTCTCAATGCAGCAATAGATAATACAGTAATAGATAATGCAGTATTATGGAATATTGTTGCAACAGACAGAAAGCACTTTCAATGATTTGATGAGGAAGGTACTGGAACAGGATAATGTGTGAAGTGCTGCTGAATGCGAAGAGTGAAATACAAACACTACCTACATTGAAGTCACTACACGAGCCACGTGGATTGGCCATGGACCATTATGATGGCCGTACTCAACAGTTTCAACGACCATAAAGCTTGCATGGTTAGCGGCATGTTTTAGTTCTGGCCCAACATTCACACTGCCGCCTTCACCACCTATATGTGCTCCAGCTTCCCCAGCACAACTGCAACAACCAGTGCTGACTGAACAGCTGCTCACAGGGTATCTTCACCTGCATTTAAGCAACGCTATTCAGTGCTGAACAATCGAATTTCCCCTCATTTATGTTTGTTCAGTGTTTATGTATAATCACACCAGTTTTCATCTTTCTGTTCTCACTGTACATTTTTTTTCTGCATTTTGATTTCACTGTGAACACTGGGTGTTTCATTTAGTGACACAGGAAGTGGGCATAAGTGCACACTGGGGTGAGGGGAGGGGGAGAGGCACAGCTGCAGAAGGCACAGTTAACAAACCACATAAATAAGAGCAACTGGAAAATAGTTCACAAATTACTTTAAAATCAACTTTATGGGGAAACAGATTGAAATCAAATATTCCTTTTGTTACAATCATAAATCAAAATTTGCAGCCAGATATTGGACACAAGAGAATGTCATCAAATAACGGATACAAGCAAATGTTACAAACTTAACGCATCTACTAAACTACAAGACTTGTGACCACGCTGCATGTTACTGTTACAGACTGAATACAAAAACATGAGCATTTGTTGGCAGTTATATACCGTATACTGGGAGCTAATCTCTGATTTAACATTGTCCCCATGTGCAGTTAGTAGCTTTACAAATTTAGGACAGTTCTTGTCTCCTGCAGATAATGTACATGGTGCAGCACACCATAGAGGTGAGTGGGTCTAAACATAACAGCCTTCAAGTTCTGAAAGCAGTGGATTTATAAAATATATTCATAACTAATTTTAAGATTCTTCATTCCTGACATTTTTTTAAAAAACATTAAGCCAAAATGCTCAATTAAAAGGTTCTGTATTTGCAGTTATTTTTAACAGTTCCAGAAAGTTTAATTTTATTTATATCCCTAGATTTCCATCAATTTCAGTTTTTGATTACATGAAAATCTTTATGATTTTATATATCTACACACTTTCAAAATACAAGAATTTCACCTGAATTGTATAAACTAAAGACTCAAAAAAAAATTTGGGAATTTGCAAAAGTAAAGTATTTTATCCTCATGGCCCAGCATATTCCTCACTCTACCATTACCAACATGGCAGAGGATCAATCCTGGTTCAATGAGGAGTGTAGAACAGCATGCCAGGAGCAGCACCCAGCGTACCTAAAAATGAGGTGCCAACCTGGTGAAGCTACAACTCAGGACTACATGCATGCTAAAGAGTAGAAGCAAAATGCTATAGACAGGGCTAAGCGATTCCACAACCAATGGTCAGATCAAAGCTCTGCAGTCCTGCCACATCCAGTCGTGAATGGTGGTGGACAATTAAACAACTAACAGGAGGAGGAGGATCTGTGAACATCCCCATCCTCAATGATGGCAGAGCCCAGCACGTGAGTGCAAAAGACAAGGCTGAAGCGTTTGCAACCATCTTCAGCCAGAAGTGCCAAGTGGATGATCCATCTCAGCCTCCTCCCGATATCCCCACCATCACAGAAGTCAGTCTTCAGCCAATTCAATTCACTCTACGTGATATCAAGAAACGGCTGAGTGCACGGGACACAACAAAGACTATGGGCCCTGACAACATCCCAGCTGTAGTACCGAAGACTTGTGTTCCAGAACTAGCCACGCCTCTAGCCAAGCTGTTCCAGTACAGATACAACACTGGCATCTACCCAACAATGTGGAAAATTGCCCAGGTATATCCTGTCCACGAAAACCAGGACAAATCCAATCCGGCCAATTACCGCCCCATCAGTCTACTCTCAATCATCAGCAAAGTGATGGAAGATGTCGTCGACAGTGTTATCAAGCGGCACTTACTCACCAATAACCTGTTCACCAATGCTCAGTTTGGGTTCTGCCAGGACCACTCGGCTCCAGATCTCATTACAGCCTTGGTCCAAACATGGACAAAAGAGCTGAATTCCAGAGGTGAGGTGAGAGTGACTGCCCTTGACATCAAGGCAGCATTTGACCAAGTGTGTCACCATTCAAGCCAGACAAGTGCCAGGCAATGACCATTTCCAACAAGAGAGAGTCCAACCACCTCCCCTTGACATTCAACGGCATTCCCATTGCCGAATCCCCCATCATCAACATCCTGGGGGTCACCATTGACCAGAAACTTAACTGGACCAGCCACATAAATACTGTGGCTACAAGAGCAGGTCAGAGGCTGGGTATTCTGCGGCGAGTGCCTCACCTCCTGACTCCCCAAAGCCTTTCCACCATCTACAAGGCACAAGTCAGGAGTGTGATTGAATACTCTCCACTTGCCTGGATGAGTGCAGCTCTAACAACACTCAAGAAGCTTGACACCAAAATAAAGATTCTTCTGTTGTTTCAGTGGCCACTTTTCTGCAGACCATTGAAAGCAAGCGTGATTGTCCTCCATTCCTGAGGCAGGCTCCCTCGAATCCTGCCAGGAGCCCACCAAAATTATTCAAATGTGCCTAACCCCAGAACCTTTGCCAGGGTCATCAGAGGTGCATTTAGACTGACACAAACCCCCTGCATCAATTTACGAGGGGAACAGAAAATCCCAGATAATGTTTATTAATTTTCACAAGTTGCAATAATCCCAGTAACAAATAATTAGAAATAGCAATGGGAAACAAAATGTAACATTTCTGGTAATAAACAATTATGGATCATTAAATTCACTTTTATTACTGATTTTAAAAACTCATTTTTTCAAGTGATTTTCAGTTTCTATTTTTAGTGTCAAAACCCAGGAGAAAAACTGAATCCCAAAAATCCTTGGGTAAATTCACAGAACATTAGTTTTTATTTGGAACATTGTTGTAACGTACGTTGATACGCCATAAAATAACTGTCACATTTCAGGATTTTTTTGAGCATCTTTCCACAGAAAGGATTTGGACAGGAGTTATTTGAGTTTTAAAATAGAGTTGGTTCACACAGGTTTGCAATTCTCCTTCTAGCCGCTGACAAAGAGGAGTTTAAATGTTAAGAAGCCAGGCACTGAAGATGTGTTTCCACACCGACCAGAGATATTGGGTCAGCATTTGCTGTAGTAGGGCATCTAATGGCATCTGCCTTTAGTTAGATTTGCCCCCGCACTCTTCAGCTCAATAAGTTTATGCACACAAAGTGGCTGGAAGTGTGAGCTGATAACGGGGCAGTGAGGGAAGCAGGCCATCTGGAACGTGGGTGAACAGGGTATCTCCTTAACCAATGAGATTTAAGAATTGGGAAATAAACACAGGAAGGAGTTGTGAAGGAGGGCGAATTAAAGGAGGTGAATTCAATGTCAAGTCAGGTACAGAAAGAGAAATAAAAAGAGGGAAAGAAAGATTGGATTAAGAGAGAGAAAAAAGATAGAAAGAAAAAGAAAAAAAAATAATTTAAAATTTAACATTTTTTAAATCTCCCTGACAAATTCAAAACCTAAAGGAATGACACTCCATACTTGTAACAGTTAATTCTCGGTGCCAGCGAGGTTGATTGGCAGTCGTTAACACTTATCACGTCCTTAAAAGGGTACATATGCTTGTAATGACATGACTTAACTTTATGTGGTGAGTTTAATGGGCAAATAATAGGCAAATGCAGCAAGTTCCTAAACAAAACGGGGAGGCTAGGTGGGGGGGGGGGGAAGATTCCATTTTTGCAAAGCTAATGGCGGAGCGGCACAACTTGGGCAGCAACTTTTGGATATTCACATTTAACTGCTCATCTGCTCCTCGCCTGAAGTTGGTGTACCATTTACCCATAAATAACAGCGAGCGCTATTAGCCATGGTAAACTATCCCTACATCCTCATCCTTCTCAACCTGTCTGCAGCCTTTGACACTGTTGACCACACCATCTTCCTCTAATGCCTCTCCTCCTTCTTCCATCTGGGTGGGACTGTGCTCGCCTGGTTCCATTCTTAATCTATCCAATCATAGCCAGAGAATCTCCTGCAATGGCTTCTCTTCCTGCTCCCGCACCATTACCTCTGGAGTCCCCCAAGGATCTATCCTTGGACCCCTCCTATTTCTCATCTACTTGCTGCCACTCGGCGACAACACCCGAAAATACAACATTAGGTTCCACATGTACGCTGACGACACCCAGTTCTACCTCACCACCACCTCTCATGGCCCCTCCACAGTCTCTGATTTGTCACACTGCTTGTCTGACATCTAGTACTGGATGAGCAAAAATTTCCTCCAACTAAATATTGGGAAGACTGAAGCAATTGTCTTCGGTCCCCGCCATAAACTGTGTTCCCTAGCCACCAATTCCATCCCTCTCTCCGGCCACTGTCTGAGGCTGAACCAGACTGTTCATAACCTTGGTGTCCTATTTGACCACAAGATGAGTTTCCGACCACACATCCGCTCCATCACCAAAACCGCCTTCTTCCACCTCGTAACATAGCCAGCCTCCACCCCTACCTCAGCTCATTCGCTACTGAAACCCTCATCCATGCCATTGTTACCTCCAGACTTGGCTATTCCAATGGTCTCCTGGCCGGCCTCCCATCTTCCACCCTCCATAAACTTGAGCTCATCCAAAACTCTGCTGCCTGTATCCTAACTCGCACCAAGTCCCGTTCACCCATCACCCCTGTACTCGCTGACCTACATTGGCTCCCTGTCCGGGACCGCCTCGATTTTAAAATTCTCATCCTTGTTTTCAAATCCCTCCATGGCTTCGCCCCTCCCTATCACTACCTCTTTGACCAAGCTTTTGGTCACCTGTCCTAATATCTCCTTATGTGGCTCAGTGTCAAATTTTGTTTGAAAATTAATCCTGTGAAGTGCCTTGAGACATTTTACTTCGTTAAAGGCGCTATATAAATGCAGGTTTTTGTTGTTATTTTGACAGCAAATTCTGGCCCAATAGTTAATTTGTTCTCTCGTCTTCGACTTCTTACAAACATCCACACCTATCATTGTTGGAATGATCTATTCATTTGAGCACAGTACAGGGTTTCTGCTGAGTTTCTGGGAGAAAGAGTCAATTTTATTGACAAGCCCACTAGCAAATCACTGAATGGGGAAGAATTCAGAGAGATTGTCCACTCAGCTCCTGTGGTCAGGAGCAACAACATAGGAGAGGAAAAAATACATCTTCATTGTCAGTTGGTTGGGATAATCTGCTGAAAGAAAGGAAAGAAAGGCCTAGATAATTTATTTTAAGACTGGTCCCAGCCAAGCCTGTGTCACCTTTGGTTTGTTTCAATGTTTGACTGACCAAAAGTAAATACAGTTCCCACCAGTTATACCGTCCATGCATATCATGGGCAGCCACCTATATTGGGCAAATAGCATTAACCATTTGCCATTACCATAGGAGCTAATTACAAAAGCACTGTTTATATTGTATTAAGCATTCCAGATATTTTGGGCGTACTTGGTCAAGGAATCCCCAGGCCCGGACGAAATGTATCCCAGGCTACTGTGTGAGGCAAAGGAGGAGATTGCGGGGGCTCTAACAAATATATTCAGAACCTCTCTGGCCACAGGGGATGTGCCAGAGGACTGGAGAACCGCTAATGTAGTACCATTATTCAAGAAGGGGAGCAGGGAAAAACCGGGGAACTACAGGCCAGTGAGCCTAACATCAGTGGTAGGAAAATTATTGGAAAAAATTCTGAAGGACAAAATTAGTCTCCACTTGGAGAAGCAAGGATTAATCAGGGATAGTCAACATGGCTTTGTCAAGGGAAGATCATGTCTGACTAATTTGATTGAATTTTTTGAGGGGGTGACTAGGCGTGTGGATGAGGGTAACGCAGTGGGTGTGGTATACATGGATTTCAGTAAGGCCTTCGATAAAGTCCCCCACAGGAGACTGGTCGAGAAGGTACGAGCCCATGGAATCCAGGGTGCCTTGGCACTTTGGATACAAAACTGGCTTAGTGGCAGAAGGCAGAGGGTGATGGTCGAAGGTTGTTTTTGTGACTGGAAGCCTGTGGCCAGTGGGGTACCACAGGGATCGGTGCTGGGTCCCTTGCTGTTTGTGGTCTACATTAATGACTTGGATATGAATGTAAAAGGTATGATCAGTAAGTTCGCTGATGATACAAAAATTGGTAGGGTGGTAAATAGCAAGGAGGATAGCCTCAGTCTGCAGGACGATATAGATGGGTTGGTCAGATGGGCGGAACAGTGGCAAATGGAATTTAACCCGGAAAAGTGCGAGGTGATGCACTTTGGAGGGACTAACAAGGCAAGGGAATACACAATGAATGGGAGGACCCTAGGCAAGACAGAGGGTCAGAGGGATCTTGGTGTGCAAGTTCACAGATCCCTGAAGGCGGCGGAACAGGTAGATAAGGTGGTAAAGAAGGCATATGGGATACTTGCCTTTATTAGCCGAGGCATAGAATATAAGAGCAAGGAGGTTATGATGGAGCTGTATAAAACACTGGTTAGGCCACAGCTGGAGTACTGTGTGCAGTTCTGGTCGCCACACTACAGGAAGGATGTGATCGCTTTGGAGAGGGTGCAGAGGAGATTCACCAGGATGTTACCAGGGCTGGAGCGCTTCAGCTATGAAGAGAGACTGGGAAGATTGGGTTTGTTTTCCTTGGAGCAGAGGAGGCTGAGGGGGGACATGATTGAGGTGTACAAAATTATGAGGGGCACAGATAGGATGGATACTAAGGAGCTTTTTCCCTTCGTTGAGGGTTCTATAACAAGGGGACATAGATTCAAGGTAAAAGGCGGGAGGTTTAGAGGGGATTTGAGAAAGAACTTTTTCACCCAGAGGGTGGTTGGAGTCTGGAACTCACTGCCTGAAAGGGTTGTGGAGGCAGGAACACTCACAACATTCAAGAAGCATTTGGATGAGCACTTGAAATGCCATAGCATACAAGGCTACGGACCAAATGCTGGAATATGGGATTAGATTAGACTGGGCTTGATGGCCGGCGCGGACACGATGGGCCGAAGGGCCTCTATCCGTGCTGTATAACTCTATGACTTTATGACTCTATGAATCCTTCTTTTAACAGATTTTCCTGCTTCAATAACTGCAGGTTTTCGTCCCTCACCCATTTCGCCTCTTCCGGCAGTTGCTTGAGTGTTTGTTGTTATTTTTATCTTGCTTTCCTTTCTTGTTGTGCTACTTTGGTACTCTCCTGCTCGGTTGGATAAAAGGTCAGTGCAACAGTCCAGCAATTTCACATGGCTGCCTCCTGCCTTCCTGCTACTTGTTTTACTGTCTACTGCCTATTGTGGGCAAATCGTGTTAATACCAATGTGCCCATTATAAGCGGTGGGGACTGTATTAGTCAACCTGCTAACCCAGGTCAAGGTTATTATTTTTCTTATTCACTAGTAGGGATTTGTGAAGTGAAGTTTGAAGTTAAGTGAATCCAGTTACGCCAGGTCTCTGCCATTATTGTTATGCCACTGGGTTACTCAATCATTTGATTAGATATTGGGCAGCATGGGCACACTCCAGAATGTAAGGTATAATGACTTCTTATGGGAATGACCAGCGGCACTGAACTCGAAAGACTATCTAAGATAGATTCAGAATTTATAACAATATACATTGATACCCCATAAAATAACACACACTTATACCCCATAAAAAGACATTCATTGACAGGCATAAAATAACACACACTGAGACCGATAAAATAACACACACTGGCGCCAATTTTAACTTGTGGTCACCCAGTGTGAATGGGACGATAGCGGCTTGAAAATCGTGTTGGGTCACTTACCGCCCTGTTTACACTGGCACTGCACATGCTGCCATCTTGATGGGGGCCATTAGAAGGATGGTGAGAGCACCTGTCCATTTCACTTTTAAGATGAAAACCCAAATACTCCAGAAAATAACATGCACTGAAACCCCATAAAAGTTAACACACTGATGGCCCATAAAATAATAATCACCGATATCCTATACGATAGCACGCACTGATATCAATAAATGAACACACACTGAGTTCCACAAAATGATATATACTGAAACCCCATAAAATAACTCACACTGTGACCCATAAAATAAAACACTTTTGACACCATAAAATCATAGACACTGATATCCAATAAAATAACACTGATATCCCATAAAATAACACACACACTGACACATAAAATATAATTCACTGCTACCTTGTAAATTAACATAAACTGCTACTCCATGAAATAACAGAGACTGATATCCCACAAAATTACATTTACTGAAACTGCATAAAATAACAGAATTTCTGCCTCTGGGCCAGTGTAACAGTGTCAGAGGTGTAGCAGAAATCTTGTTCCCGCTCGTAAATGGAATTTCCGTTGCACTTCTGATGAAGTTACGGCAGCACAGCGTCAGAAAGTACAAGAAAATTCACGGCTGGAGACTGATATCCCCTAAATTAACAGTCACTCCATAAAATAGCGCACATTCCAGCCAATTTTCACCCACTCCGATAGGTACAAATGAGGCAGCATTGGGTTAAAATGGTGACACAGCAACTGTGTGCGAATGCGCAGTGGTCACCATCATCGTGACTCAGGTTAGGACCTGGGTGCCCAATGTATCTGGCGCAGCATTATTTAAATAGGGATCATATCATGCAGATAGGACTTCATTGCAATTTTCAGACAATTCAGTGGGACTAACGCTGAGGGCAGCAGCCACCATAGAAAACTGTGCATTGCAGGAAGTTGAGAGTATGTCTGAAGCGCATTTTAAAAGGACACTCATAGGTGAGTCGCTGGATCATTGGATCTGCTCTGCTAGGAATTATTGGTTTCTCTGGAGTGTTTTATTTTTTGCAGGAGAAGTTGTTGGAAGTCTTTTTCTGGACTTGAGGAGCCTCTTAGAAAGTAGAACATCACTAAAACAGATTATCTGGTCATTTTCACATTGCTGCTTATGGTGAGCTTGCTGTGTGCAAATTGGCTGCTGTGATTCCTACATTACAACAGTGACTGCACTTCAAAAGTACTTCATTGGCTGTAAAGCGCTTTGGCACATCCTGAGGTTGTGAAAGGCGCTATATAAATACAAGTTCATTCATTCAAGATTTGATTCAAATGGAAGTGGTTTTGGTTACGCCTATTCAGTTGGTGTCATGCTGCTTGACAGCCTTTCCAGGTTGGAGGAGACGGTGGAAGCCGGAGCCTGAATGGCAGCAGTTTCAACCTTCTATCAAAACTGCCATCACTGGTGACAAAGGCCCTGAATTTCTTCGCTATCTTCAGCACTTGCACTAAAAAACGATTGAGGAAACTCACGCATTATGTTGCTTATGAGCTGTTAAAGTGCTAGATGTGAGTTTTCTTGATCTTCTTGGCAGTTTTGACGATCCACACGCCCAAGCCCTGCGAGGCTCATTTGCATAGGAGCCCACTCCCCCGGTGGTGCTGTCCCCAGTAAATTCCTGCATTTACCCTACTACTGCACTCGGGGAAAGTTAGACCCATATAAAACAGGTGCAGCTGCTCTCACAGTCACTGACTCAGGCTGAAGTGAGGAGTTTGAAAGCTATGAACAGTCCCCAAACTTTCTTTGCTGAATTCTGGCTTCACAGATGTTTTTTTTCTCACAGTTTTGCTCAATGAGACTTACACTTGACACCGCCCACAGTGCTACAGTCTCAACCCACCCGTACATTTTTCAACCCCCCCCCACCCACTCTGTTCCCCCCCCCCCCACCCCCACCCTGCCATATACCCAGAATGACTCTGGAGAAGGTATGGCATTCCCCATAAACATACCACTCTATTCATCCTTACGGAGGAGGAGGAGAAAAAGCAGCACAATGAGGCAAGGAGAATAAAGCGTCACAGCGGAAGGCACCAGCCCACCAGGTACTACTCTCTACAGCATGTCTATAAGCAGCACACTGGTATCCAATAAAATAACACCCACTGAGACCCATCAAATAGCATACAGTACACTGATACCCCATAAATGAACACAAACTAATACTTCATGAAATAACAGAGACTGATATCCAGAAGATAACACATTCTAATGCCCCATTAAATAACATTCATCCCTTAAAAGAGCACACATTTGTCCTCATAAAATAACAGATACTGATACCACATAAAATGACACACACTGAGACCCATAAAATAGCATACACTGATACTCCATAAAATTTAACACTCATACCCCATAAAACACCCTGAATAAATACACCAAGGGGGATTTTAACCCACCTCGCCTGGTGGGAATGTGTGTTGGGGGGGGGGTGCCTTTAAAATGGAGCAAATAGCCCTGGCGCCCTGTTCCCGCTGGAATTCTGTTGGCCACCATTTTAACTGCTCACTGCCGTTTGGTGCCTGGAAGCAGGCGGGAATCTCATAGATTTATGCAAATTGGGGTCTCATTATGCCAATGGGACCCTGATTGGAGTTCAACTCGGGCCTAAGCGAAGGAAGCCGCAGTGTGGCTTTCCCGCCAGGAGAAGGCAGGTCAGCAGTGGTCGGGAGGACAGGGCAGGCCTTTCATTCCCTCCTGTAGCACTGGGCATCCCAACCCAAAACAGCAAGGTCCCGACGCAGCCAAGGTTCACAATGTGAACTTGCCATAAATAGGTCTGACGATGGAAGATTCGTTGTGGCAAGGCATCCTTCATATGATAGTGTGGGGCACAAAACTTACACTGCTCCATTCCCACCCATCACACGAACATCGGCAGGGAATTCACCCTCACACAAAATATATGATAGCAAATTTAGTTTGTCACTAAAAAGTTTTATTACAAAACCATATAACAAGAAGAGAAATAATATCGTTAAGCAAATGCAATTTTATACTAATATGAAAAAATGGTGAGTCTGAAAATCCTGGTGAAAATCCTCTGAAAGTGGTGGATCCCAGCCAGAAGTTAATTGCAGGAGGCTTGGTGCAGATGCAAATTCTGACAGAACCAGGAATCGCTGGACCGCCACTACGAATGCAAATCCCAAATGGGATGAATGGAAACTCCATCTAGCCTAACCATGTTGCAAAGGGTAGGGCCAAGGGGAGGGAATTCCGATGTCATGAATTTCCTCAGTCCCAGCCTCAAGCGACCTGGAAGCCCATGGTAAACCCGATGTACAGGTCGTATCAGTGGTAGAAATGGGGTCCACCTGGAGTCCTGGCCTACCCTCCATGAGTGCGAAGAGGGCTGATTGAGCAGCAATTGAGTTTTTTTTCTAAGGGTGTCCAAAGAGCAGTTTTACATGCACCACTTTTCCTGCCCCCCACCCCACCCAAAGTGGGAGCCCAAGATGTGATGCAGTAGCACTGGGCATACCACCCCAAACAGCTGAGCTGACAGATGAAAAACAGCTGACTCTGCCTTGACCTTTGATACTCTAGCAGGGTCAGGCATGGAGGTCACTGGTGCTGGCAGAGCAGGGCTGAAGATTTCCAGGACCCAGTGCCTATTTATATTTATTTGTGGGTAAAGCTGCCTCTATTTTTCATCTCTTCATTTTCTGCTCTCTATAGATCATGCACCAACTTGGCCGAGAAAGTAGGCAGACAACAACCTACCAGGGCTCCAATTTGAACTAATGCAAGGAGGCAGCACAGAGATGACTATCCATTTGAGCTCACATCCCACTAATACATGATATCATGAGGTAGAATTTCTGCGGGGGCTCGCCGATCGCCCGCCATAACTTCGGCGGAAGATCTGCAGGGACCCCAGAGAAATGGCGGAAATGCCAATTACGCTGTGTCTCTGGGGTTTCGACCAATGTTCTGCTGAAGTTACGATGGGAGATCATAAGAACCTGCATGGAAATTCCAGGCGCATATGTTGGGGACTGAAAGCATTGCACCCAAAATAAATAGTGACTTTGAGCTTCCTCAGAGCTGGATCTGCCACCATATCTTTGGCAGGGCGGGACTTCCAGCCACCCGTGACTTGCACCTCTGACCCTGTCCTACTCACTTGGGGTCCAGCTGCAAGATTAGTGTGCTGACTCAAAGAAATTGAAGAGAAAAATTTTCGGTTGTAGTAGGGATCCTCCGGCTTTTTGAATTTTAATGGTCTCCGATGCTCTAGCAACACTGGGCACCAAGGATACTAAGGCATCCCTTGCTTCCAGCATTGCTAAAACCATAAATGCAGGAATGAGATTGTATGATGTTATTCCCACATTTGTATGCATCTGCTCATTATGTGCCTGCTCCCAATCCACCCCAATCAACTTGAATACAGCATTAATGTGCCAACAATTCAGTGTCTTTAAGATCATATAAATCTGTATTTAGTGGGTCTGAAATGGTGCCAATTATTTATTAGTACATTTTCCAGGATTGTAGCACTGCACAAAGTTCTTTGGTTGTATCAGAGAGACAGATATTAGTATGTTTTGTTCAGCAATTCTGATCTGTTTTCATAGACAAGTTTCAAGTATTTGAGAGAGATATAATACACAATATTATATTTCCACACTGTAGGAGGAAGGACAGAGATATTGCAACTAGCAAATCTAATGAGACTGCAAATCCCTAATAGCTTCAGGATACAATTCTAGCAGAAATGTACTTCTCCTAAGAGCGAATTCTTAAGAGCATTAACCACATTTGTAACCATAAAAGGAACAGTGGGGGGTGGGGAGACGGGGGGTGTAGATGGAGACTGTACCAGCTTCCAAAATCAAATCCCCACCCCAAAACTTGAAAAGAAAAATTGCAAAGACAAAATCTAATGTGACTAGATGAAAGAAATGCTCTTTGAAAAACAATCAAGACATTCCTCTCATTGCTACGAGCATGTTTAATCACAGCCTAATGAAGATCCCCTAAGTGGATGAAATCTGTTTCATCTGATTTTGGAGATACTTTGTATTCAACGAATGTTTGGACTACAATCTTAATGTCTAGAACATTATATGAATAGTAAATCAAAGGCTGAGCTCCCATTTCATGGATTAATAAAATGACATCTTGTCTTAATGAGTTTTAAAATTCTCCCTTAACAAATGTATAATAATTGGTGCATTCATGTTGAGATTCATATGACAAAATATAAAACTCAGAAGGAAAGCAATTAGGCTGGGGATTGTCCACTCTAACCCCTTTGTCTGTTTCAGAATGTCAGGCCTGTATTAAAATTTTCAAACCACTTCCCTTAAATTCAACCTTAGGTGGAAAAAAAACAACTTGAGCAAAGTTTGTTAAAATTACTTTTAAGGTCTATATTTCCTGTTTAGCAATTTAGAAGTATTACTGTGGTGATAACATGAATTTTACACTGTAATGTGTTGCTAATCATGAACTTACCGTTAATTTACATTTCCCATTATACTTCCAATAATGTGATTCCAAGCTAATTTTTATTGAAACATGTAATTTGCTTTTAGCACACTGATCATTACTAAAAAGGGAAGGAAATTTAACTCTTGTTTAGAGGTGCGGGAATGTACAAGATTACACAATACATTTTCTTGGAGGTCAGATGTGTTACAACTAACGCACAACTGAACAACAAATGATACTGCCAAATCATTTGTGAACTATCCTAATAGGCAGGTAAATTAGCAGCTTATTGGAAAAATCAGAGGGGCACAGCCTTCAATTTTCTGTCCACTGATTTCAATGGATGGAGAGCAGCAAGCAGTACACCCCAATTTTCTGATAAGCTGCCTGTTGCGTACAAGGCCCTGCCTTTGGTGTGGGTGCATAGAAAATATTGCCATATAAATAATACTCTGTAATGCAAATCCAGCTGTAGAGTGCTTACATTTCAGCAGTCATGGAGGGAGCAACAATTTCCTGAAAAGCTTGCTTCCTTGATGAGGCCCTTTAGACTATAGTGGACAGTATAAAGGAATGGCAAAATGTCCTCTACAGGTCAGATAGGCAATCCACAAATAAAGAAAGTCTAGCAGGTGTGGGAGGCAAAACGTGCAGCCGATAAATACAGTGTCCCTGAAATTCCTCAGAGATCTCACTGGTCTTGCAACAGAACTCTGGCAGGAGAGCAGCGGAACGTCCATAGAAACGGTGGCGACCCGATCATATTGGGTTTCTGGGATTTTCCATATTGGTTGGTAAGGGACAGAACTTCCAACTGTCCCTTACAAGGCAAAAGACAGTTCCAGATCCTAGCCATTGATTTGCCATTGAAACGATGGCCATAACACAGTAAGATGAGACATACCACAAGGGCGCATGTGGGCCCCACTGGTGCAGTCCAGGCCTGGCAAATGGTCTGGACCCCTGACAAGAACATCTTTTGCTTGCAGGATGATTGGAGCAGTGATTGGTACCCTGGTCACCCTCCCCAAAAACTCGTGGGTACGCATCCACATTTCTGAGCGCATGGAGCAGGCAAGCTACCAAAGATGCGCCCAAGGAGGTGCTTGTGCCTGCCAATGCAGATGAGGTGCCCTCCCACTGATTCTGCCATGTCTGGCAGGATCAGTGCTGGAGGGTACCATCAGGCATGATCCTGGTTTAATCACTGGGATCGCAACCTGTAGAATTTCAGGGCCAATGTCTCCAGCCTGCTGCATTAGAAGGATATGCAAAATCTGGTGTCTGATTTGAAGAAAAGTGCCAAAGTAAGCAGTAACCGTCAATTATCTCACACTGCTGTGTATGGGTATGACTGTTCATTATCTTACATTGATTTTCATTCAGAAAAGTTGTAGGTGTCAGCCATATTTGCCTGAATAGTTTAATAGGAGAGTACCATTAGCCAGGTAATTATTCAACTCCTTTTTAAAGAAATACATTGATTTAGCACTACCTAACTTTGATGGGAGTCCATTACAAATATCAACCACACTGTAGGAAAAATATTAAATTTCCTTCCTCTTTGGACGTCGAGTCCAATTCCCAGGCCTCGACCCTTGCTCTTCCTAGTGGGGCCTACTTGTGCCCTTCTGGAGTCGAGTACGCCTCATCTCACTGGTCCATACTTCCAGACATACTCTGGGTTCTGTATGGACCGGGGAAGGGAGAACTGAGGGTAGGAAATTTCTAACCCTGGCCCTGCCTCCTCTGAATCAGTGGCCTTGTAAGGGGTGGGCAGAGGTTCTACCCCTTACAAGGCTGAGTGAGAAATCCCTGGTTAGGTTAAGACTCAAATTCAGGCCCTTTTTCTGAACTGATCTGCCAAACTCCCGGGAGGCCACTGGAACTGCTAAGTAAATTCAGCCTGCTTATCTTCAAAAAAGATTTGTTTTAAAATAAAGTTAGTGTTGACTCCCTTTCTAGAGGTCCAATAAGGGCAGAGAAAGGGTTTCTGCGGGACTGTTTTGGGTAACTCACCCCCTTGGCAGGCAGGTGTTGGTGTTTCCTGAACCGTGGGGCAGGCAGGTACCTAAAATACACCTGTAGTGGCCTAGGATTGAGGATCGGAGATATATTAATAACACTGCCTGATTTTCATTTTGTCAGAGGAAGGAGAAGGGAGAGGGTATGGTAGCCTGGTACAGGACTGGCATTCCAGCAGTTGTGAATTTAAATCCTACCATGGTAAGTTGTGAAACTGAATTCAATAAATCTGGTCATTTGTAGGCTGGCACCAGGGAAATAACCATGAAAACTATCATTTTGTCATAAAAACCTGCCACATCTACCTGATCTGGCCGACATGGGGTAAATTTTAACCCCGAGAACGGGTGGGTTCTGGGTAGGAAGGTGAAAATTGTAAAAAAGTAAAACCCGACTCCAACTCTCCTCCAATCCACCCACTTCCGGTTTTAATGGAGGCGGGTCGGGGGCTAGGCAACTAACCCGCTCTCAGGAGCCGGGTTGCTCAGTAAGATCTTTCAAGGAGGCTGCGGGCCTCCATTTTAATAGATTTTTTATTTTTAACTCCTGGGAGCCAGGATTCCCAGGCCTTCTGCTTCACGTTACATGAGAGGAGGCGAGACGGGCCAGATCATGAGGCAAATGCCTTTATTGTACTGCTTGTGGGCCCGGAGGAGCAGGGCCAACAAGACTACCTGCCGCGATTCCACACACACGATTGGCTGACCCCCTCGCCATGTCCGACCCCCCCTCCCCAGTCCTCCTCCTCCTGGCCTCACAGGGATAGTAAAATAAAAGAAAATCCACTTACCTTTTTGGGCCTCTTCTGGCCCCGGCTCCTCTTCCCACGAGATAGGCCTGGAGGGGAAACCATAATGGCTTTCCCTCATTGGCCTCCGGTTAAAATGGCAGTCGGGCTCCGACTAGGTCATCGGAACCTGATCTTCATATTTAAAGGAGGACCTCGCTGGTTTCCGGCAGGTGTCCCTCTTCTCTGCTCAGAAGAACAGGTTGAGATTGAAAACTGATGGAAGACAGCGGGATTGGTGCGAGTAAGTTCCACAGGCCATTTTAACTGCCCACTCGTCTGGTTTTCACCAGGCGGGCAGGGTTAAAATTGGCTCCACAGTCTCTCTCACTCCTTCACCTCTCTCACCATGACCCCAGTTTTCTCTCTCTCTTTATATTCTCTCTCCTCCCCTCTCTTTCTCTACCCTTTCTGTCTCCCCCTCTACCTTTTCTTGCTCTCTCCCCATGACCTCAGTGTCTGTCTTTCTCTCTACCCTCTCTGTTCTGACTTGTCTTTCTCTCTCCGACCTCTGACACTCTCTTTCTCTTTAACTGTTTAAAGTTTATAGAACAGAAAACAAAAGCTACAACAGGTGTGTAATTAGAACAATTATTTTTTCTCTCTCATACATGCAGCCTCTTTATTACACAATATAAATGTTAACTCAGTAAAGCTTTTGAAATTTGTTCTTTTATTCAAAATTATTTGAAGTAAAGCTACTAGGCAGAAAGTGCTAGGAGGTAAGAAAAATATCCCATCAGTACAGCTGAACAGTACTCATGTATCCTTGAAAATCAAATACACTTCACATGACTCCTGAGGTGCAAGCATACCTGCCGTTGTTCCCTCTGCACTCTTCTTGCTTCTCCAATTCTAAAACAACCGTTGAAAGGCCCAGTGGGATGCTCATGCTGAGCACTGCAGTTACGCTAAGGAGGCATCTGCTGTCAGAAACAGTGCTGTGAGAAAAGTCTGTAAAAAAGGTGTCTGCACTGCAAAAATATAGCAACAAACAGCAGCAGAAACATATGTTCCAAAGACAATGCAGAAACCATTGTCTGAAAAGTCCATAAAAATTTAAATTGCAATGCAACAGTAAACTATTACTTACACCTTTAAGGATCCAAGTTGTGAAAACTAAAGTAGGAAAGCCCAGTAGCACCTGTTTCATATAGGCAAACAATATTCAAGGAGTGAGAGGCCATAAAAATTGTGGAATTCAATTTGGGACTAATTTACATATGGTATGGGTCAAGTCGCTTTGCCCAGGTAAGAGGCTGGATGTTTTGGGGTGGGGAAATCAAGTTTCAAAACAAAATGTAAGCAAATGGTTACTGCACTCCACATTAAACAGCGATAAATAGAAATTCCAAGACTCTCACAAATCAAAAATAAGCAAAAAAATAAACTGGCACAACAATGAACAAGCACCAATTGTCAGCAATAAAGATAATGAATATACCTTTCAGTAATTCCAGGGCTGTTGTACTGCTAGGCCTGCTGTCTGCTCAAGTTATTTTGTTGCACCAGAACAGGGCAAAGCAACATACATCCTGGAGAAGCCCTTGGAATGCCCCAATACATTTATATTGAGGCTTGGGCCATGAGGCAGTGCAATTGTGCAAGATTTCCACCCCCCCGCCCCCCAACCCCACACAGATCGAGCATAAAAGCAGGCAATGGTGCAGAACTAGCGCAAGGATGAAATTCCAGATTTTCCATTCCTTCTGTGTCTGCACCAGTGACGTAAGGGAGCCTAATTTCAGGCCATTTTAGTTACTCCAAGATCATGCGAGATCAGAATGCAAAACTGATTTGTCCTACTCAATCTCCTCTTTTTAATTTTGCCTGCGTCTTATCTAAAAGGTGATCTGCATTTGAATTAATTCAGACCTTAGAGATCGGTATCAGTTTTGGAGGGTCTGGAATTGAGATTTGAATTGTAATACTCCAAATTCAAAACATAGGTCTATAACATTACAGGACATTCACCTCACTATTCCATACACACAAGTGCTGCCACAGAAATTGAGGTACTGCCACATTATCTGTACAGCTTGGTGATACATGCAACTAAACTAGATCCCACAGACCGCACTGTATGATGGTAATGTTTGTCACTTCCTAATAACCTTTCATTTCTTTTCCGAACCTTTCAGTTCACATTGTATAAAGAGGAATTTCCATTATTTTGGATTTCATTTCCATTTTGCAAACTTTGTTTATTTTAATTGTTCAGTAGTCTTCATTCTTCTTTCCAATCAAAGAGGAGATTAATTTGGGGCAAAAGTAAACATGACTATAGAATTGTTTTCAAATTAGAAAATAAAACAAAGGCCAGGAATTTCCTTGGAACTGCACCCACTCCATCGCCATAATTTCACTGGAAATGCGGTGGAAACTCAGTTCACACAGATTTTGGCAAAGTTACGTCTGCAGAGCAAGAGCAAATCAGAGGAAATTCCTGGCCAAAATCTCCCTTTCATGTGAATGCTTCAATCATGGGGAGGGTGGTATAGAAGAAATAGTACATTGTATTTTACTAGTATTACAAGTATATAATAATGAACACTGCACTGCTCTCAGTGCCCGATCAAGAGGTTTAGGGGCCCCCTGAAAGAGAAAGGAAAGAAAGGATACGTACATTTAAATAGGCCTGAAAATTCTAGGGGAATTCTCCTGGTCTCCTGCTGTAAGTTTGGCAGGAGATTGGCAGAACCCCCAGAGAAATGGCACAAACGGAATTTCAGGGCTATGGTGTCTGTCACTACTCTCAGAAGTGTTCCAAATTGTTTCACAGATTATGAATTACTTTGAAGTGATTAATTTAAAGGATTTGATATGGTAGATAGAGAGAAACTATTTCCTCTGGTGGGAGAGTCCAGAACAAGGCGGCAAAACCTTAAAATTAGAGCTAGGCCATTCAGGGGTGATGTCAGGAAGCATTTCTTCACACAAAGGATAGTGAAAATCTGGAACTCCCCCCCCCCAAAAAAGCTGCTACGGCTTAAGAACATAAGAAATAGGAGCAGGAGTAGGCCATACGGCCCCTCGAGCCTGCTCCACCATTCAATAAGATCATGGCTGATCTTCGACCTCAACTCCACTTTCCCGCCCGATCCCCATATCCCTTGATTCCCTTAGAGTCCAAAAATCGAATCGATCTCCGACTTGAATTACTCAACGACTAAGCATGCACAGCCCTCTGGGGTAGAGAATTCCAAATACTCACGACCCTGAGTGAAGAAATTCCTCCTTATCTCAGCCCTGAATGTCTGAACCCTTATCCGGAGACTATGTCCCCTGGTTCTAGACTCTCCAGCCAGGGGAAACATCCTCTCAGCATCTGCCCTGTCAAGCCCTCTTAGACTCATATGTTTCAATGAGATCACCTCTCATTCTTCTTAACTCCTGAGAGTACAGGTCCAATCTACTCAATCTTTCCTCATAGGACAACCCTCTCATCCCAGGAATCAATCGACTGAACCCTTCATTGCACTGCCTCCAAGGCGAGTATATTCTTCCTTAGTGAAGGCGACCAAAACTGTACACAGTACTCCAGGTGTGGTCTCACCAAAGCCCTGTACAACTGCAGCAAGGCTTCCTTGCTCTTATATTCCAATCCCCTTGCAATAAAGGCCAACATACCATTTGCCTTCCTAATTGCTTGCTGTACCTGCATGTTAACTTTGTGTTTTGTGTACCAGGTCACCTGAATCCCTCTGAACTCAACATTTAATAGTTTCTCACCATTTAAAAAAACTTCCTACCAAAGTAAATAAGCTCACATTTCCGCACATTATATTCCATCTGCCACCTTCTTGCCCACTCACTTAACCTGTCTATTTCCCTTTACAGACTTTGGGCTCAATTTTCAGATGGAGCCAGGAAGGGGGCGGGGGTCAATTTGAGGTCAGGAAACCAATTAGTGCGGGTTTCCTGGACGTCCTTACGATTTTGACGTAAGGACTTCTTTTATTGTTTTTTGTTGGTTTCCTGTTCGACTGACCGGCTGATTGACAGGCTGGTCTCAGTCGGACGGGAAACCAGCCAGGGAGAGAATGTCTGCAAGTAAGTCTTTGTTTGCATGGATGGGGGGGGGGGGGGTTCAGGAGCACGGGGCACGGGGGTCACAAGTCATGGGGGATGGGATTAGGAGTCATCGCGGGGGTCCGTGATTGTTGAGCGGGAGGATCAGGGGTGTGGGGGGGGGGGGGGGGGGGAAGGGGTCGGAGTCAGCACAGGTAGGCTTGTTGGGCCTGGGGGAAGCACTCCTACTCCTCCAGGCCCACAAGTTGCACCTTTCTAGACATTTACCTGCAGTCTCGGGCCTTCTCGCCTCCTTTCACAAGGCGTAAAACAGAAGGCCCGAGAATCCCGGCTCCCCGTGGTTGAAATGGGGAATTAGTTAAAAATGGAGGCCTGAAGTCTCCTTGAAAGGTTTTAAGGCCCGACCCGCCTCCTGGGAGCGGGTTGGTCGCCCTCCCCTCATCCCACACAAACGGTAGTGGAAATCTGGAACTCTCCCCCAAAAAGCTGTTGAGGTGGGGGTCAATTGAAAATTTCAAAACTGAGATCGATAGACTTGTTAGGCAAGGGTATTAAGGCTTATGGAACCAAGGCGGTTAAATGGAGTTAAGATACAGATTTAATTTCTCAAGGGGCTGAATGGCCTATTCCTGTTCTTATGCTTCTATGAAGTACAGTGATCAGTATCGATATAAAATTAACTGTAAGAGATTGAGGACAGAGAGCAGGAGAAACCTTTTTACACAGAGGGTTGTGAGGCTGTGTAATGCACTTCCAGAATTAGTGATTGAAGCAAAGACCATGTCAACATTTAAGAATAGGTCAGATAGGTGGTTGAACCTCAGCATCCTATTTGACCCTGAGCTTCTGACCCCATATCCTCTCCATCACCAACACCGCCTACTTCCACCTCCATAATATCGCCCATCTCCGCTCCTGCCTCAGCTACTGAAATCCTCATCCATGCTTTTGTTACCTCCAGACTCGACTACCCCAATGCTCTCCTGTCCGGCCTCCCATCTTCCACCCTCCATAAACGTCAATTCATCCAAAACTCTGCTGCCTGTATCCTAACTCGCACCAAGTCCCGTTCACCCATCACTCCTGTGCTCACTGAACTACATTGGCTCCAGGGCCAGCAATGTCTGAAATTTAAAATTCTCATCCTTGTGTTCAAATCCCTCCACAGCCTCATCCCTCCCTATCTCTATAACCTCCTCCAGCCCTACAATCCTCTGAGATCTCTGCGCTCCTCGAATTCTGGTGTCTTGTGCATCCCCGATTTTAATCGCTCCACCATTGGCGGCAGTGCCTTCAGCTACCTAGGCCCTAAGCTCTGGAATTCCCTCCTTAAACCTCTCCGCCTCTCTACCTCTCTCTCCCCCCTCCTTTAAGATGCTCCTTAAAATCTACCTCTTTCACCTGTCCTAATATCTCCTCATGTGGCTCGGTGCCAAATTTTGTCTGATAACACTCCTGTGAAGCACTTTGAGATGTTTTACTATGTTAAAGGCGCTATATTGTCGTTGTTGAAGGAAAGGGGAATAACAGGATATGGGAACAAACCAGGAAATGGGATTAGGACTACTGCTCATGTGGAGGATAAACACCAATATGGACTGGTTGGGCCGAATGACCTGTTGCCGTGTTGTAACTTAGATGTAATTCTATGGTATGTAGGCAAACAAGCTGCTCAGTGGACAACTGCCACCTCAGACTACAGTAGTCAAGGCCCGAAGGAGTGAGCTGCTGTTCTCGGGTGATACACAGTAGGTCTATCAACATCTATAAAGAGAAAAGACAGATTAATATTTCTGACAAAGGAATTGTAACTAACGTTGATGAACTTGCATTTCCATCATTTTCAGGTTTCCATTATTTGCAGTTCTTTTTTCTGCGTTATTGTAAGGTATTTGGGATATACACATTGCTGGAAAATTCAGAAATTTACATCTATAACGGTATAATCTGTCTGATGTGTTCCCTTATTCTACACATTTATTTATGTTCTGAAGTGCAAATTAACACAACATAAAGTTTTCCTATTATACTCAGACAAGGTTCACTTATCTCATTCATCAATCTTTGAAGTCTGATCACTACCTCAATCCTGTTTTTTTAATGAGATCAGTAGAAGTACCTCTGTTACTTTCTTCCTGTTAGTTGTATCATGTGATTTATATCAATTAGTGTTAATTGTATTCAGGTGGTGTGTGTCAATTGGGGAATCTCTTGTATCCTTTTTATACGAGAGCTTATCTAGGATGTGGTGTGTGTGTAAGGGGGATCTCTGTGAATAAAGACTTGGAAGCAACTGAAGACCAGCTCTAGTATTCTATCCTTCACCACTTGGCTATCCAATTTATAACACCTGTGATCCTGTTACTCTTCCCCTTTCTCTGTATTTCTTTCTCCCTTACTCTCTCTCTCCCTGGGGCTGAAACTCTTGTCTCGTGAAATATAGTATAAAAGTAGACAAGAGTATAAAGTTGCATTTTCTCCAGTGAAGAGAGAAAATTTCAGCACTCTCCCACTCCTTTGTTACTCTCCCTTTTCTGTGTATTTCTCAGTTACCCTTTCCCTCAATCTGTAACTCTTCTTTCTCTCTTTTTGTCTACTGTTTTCCAGCTTTCTCTCTGTTCCTCTCCTTTGTCCCTACATTTCTCTTCCTGTTACGTGCTTCCTGCATCTCTGTTGCTCCATACATACCAATCTAGAAAACCAGCAAGAGCTGATTAAAAGATTCAAAAAACCTAAAAAAAAACTCCAAAAAAAGCTAGCAATTCAAATAATAACCCTGAATAGTGGCCCATGATCTGCAGTTACACTGAAAGTGCAGTGGGGCATGGGCTTGTCTTAAGTTAAGCTGGAGGCAAATCCATATTCTATCCCTTGTGTACTGAAATAATGTGGCAAAAAGCATGGGGATTTGTCATCATTTCTTGTGGAGAAATTGCAGGCTATTATGGTTATGTATTGGTACTCTCTTGCTTAATCTGATTGCTCAATGGTGGGAATTTCCTCGGTTTCTCCCACTCTGATAACATTGACAGAAATTCGGCAGTGAAGAAGAAGCCCCGAGGAAATTCCCAGTGCAATTGTTTATAAAGTTATCACAGTGACATGGAGGCAGACTTGTCCCTCCCCCGTTCATGAAGGCAGTCTTCTCCCCATCTCCCCCAGGTCACACTGGCACTATTCTTCAGGAGCGCCTGTACCTTTTTTTGGTATGGAGTTGAGTTCTGCCACATTACTTGCAGTGCTTAGGGTGGAGTGATCACAATCCCATCATCTCTGTCATTCTGTCTGCACCTTCCTCCATGGGGTTTTATGAGAGGGAGCAGCCTTGACATATAGATCATTGGAAAACAGGTACAGCGATAACAGTTCAAGAATTCTCAGCATCAATTTATTAACTTGATTACATTTTCTTCTTTTTCCAACTGCCATAAGTCTCCAATTATGGCAGGGGCCCCTGAGTTCTTCTGGGAGAGGGGTTTTGCTGCCCTCTCAGGTGGATGTAAAAGATCCCATGGCACTATTTTGAAGAAGAGCAGAGGAGTTCTCCCCTGTGGTCTATAAAATATTTATCCCTCAACCATCATCACTATAACAGATTATTTGGTCATTTATCTCATTGCTGTTTGTGGGACCTTGCTGTGCACAAATTGGTTGCTGTATTTCATACATTACAACAGAGACTACACTTCAAAAGTGCTTCATTGGCTGTAAAGGATTTTGGGATGTCTTGAGGTTGTGAAACGCTATATAAAAAGATAAGTTCTTTCTTTCTATCATACACACAAGTGATGATATCAATGACAGTGCAACAAAGTGTTTAGCTTTATTTATGTTGCTATGTTATTTACTTGTTGAGCTATCAAAAGGTTTATGGAACACTTTTTATGAAGTCATGGAGAGCGAAATGTAGCGCCATGTAGCGCATGTTTTGCAGGCATTACGCGGACACCTAAGTCCCAAAATGGTGTCTGAGATGTGCTCGCGCATTTCTGATGTGAAGTGCGCAGGGCGTCATCTTGGTAAAGGTGGCTGCATCTGACAAACACCGGCAGCATGTCGAATAGGGAGATTATGACATTAATCAGTGTGCAACACTGATTTGAAGCAGCCAGCAGCATTTTGGACCTCCACACTCCAGCCAACGCACACAGCCGAACAGGACTTAAACAGCATGAAGGACCCCCTACCAGCGCTATTTAAAGGGATCATAGAAATTTACAGCACAGAAGGATGCCAATCAGCCCATTGTGTCTGTGCCAGCCGAGAAAGAGCAAACCAGCCTAATCCCACAGTACTTGGTCCGTAGCCTTGTAGGTTACAGCACTTCAAGTGCCAATCCAAGTACTTTTTAAATGCGATGAGGGTTTCTGCCTCTACCACCCTTTCAGGCAGTGAGTTCCAGACCCCGACCACCCTCTGGATAACAGTATCTCGCCTCAGCTCCCCTCTAATCCTTCTACCAATCACTTTAAATCTATGCCACCTGGTTATTGACCTCTCTGCTAAGGGAAATAGGCCCTTCCCAGCCACTCTATCTAGTCACCCAGAATTTTATACACTTCAATTAAATCTCCTCTCAGCCTCCTCTATTTCAAAGAAAACAACCTCAGCCTATCCAATCTTTACTCAGATAAAATTCTCCAGTCCTGGCATCAGCGTAGACAGCGGAGGAGGAGGAGGAGGAGCAGCCTTTCTTTCTCTCTCCCACAGAGCGGTCGGCAGCGGGGAAGGAGGAGCGGACCTGGTTGGAGCGGCGGCGAGTCGATAAAGGGAGCAGCGGAGGCCTGAGGGACTTAACTCCTGGACCGAAGATAAATAAGAAGAAAAAAGTAATCCAAGTGGGACGTCACCAAGGAAGAGGTAAGTGATTGGCTGGTGAGTATTTTCCTGCTGAATTTGTCTAAGGTTAGAGTTTGTGGATTCTCGGGTCTCTGTTGTGTAGTGGGAGACTGCTGTTCAGCAAGGGCCCTTGAGTATACCTTTTAATTGAAGTGAAATTGGTGGGATTCATTTAATTTGAATTAATTAGTTAAAGGGTAAGTCATGTCAGGACAGCCCAGCCCCGTGTTATGCTCTTCCTGCTCTATGTGGGAAAACAGGGACCCTTCCGGTGTCCCTGACGACCATGTGTGCGGGAAATGTATCCAGCTGCAGCTACTGACAAACCGCATTGCGGCACTGGAGCTGCGGATGGATTCATTATGGAGCATTCGCGATGCTGAGAACGTCGTGGATAGCACGTTTAGTGAGATGGTCACACCGCAGGTAAAGGTTGTACAGGCAGGAAGTAACTGGGTGACCACCAGGCAGAGTAAGAGGAGCAGGCAGGCAGTGCAGGGGTCCCCTGTGGCCATCCCCCTCTCAAACAAATATACCGCTTTGGATATTGTTGAGGGGGATGACTTATCAGGGGAAGGCAGCAGCAGCCAACTTCCTGGCACCAGGGGTAACTCTGCTGCACAGGCTGGGAGGAAAAAGAGTGGAAGAGCTATAGTGGTAGGGGATTCTATCGTAAGGGGAACAGACAGGCGTTTGTGGCCGTAAACGTGACTCCAGGATGGTTTGTTGCCTCCCTGGTGCCAGGGTCATGGATGTCACTGAGCGGCTACAGGGCATTCTCAAGGGGGAGGGTGAGCAGGCAGAGGTCGTGGTCCACATTGGGACCAACGACATAAGTAGGAAGGGAGATGAGGTCCTGCATCAAGAATTTAGGTAGCTAGGTAGAAGATTAAAGAGCAGGACCTCAAAGGTTGTAATCTCTGGATTACTCCCAGTGCCACGGGCTAGTGAGTATAGAAATAGGAGGATAGAACAGATGAATGTGTGGCTAAAGAGTTGGTGCAGGAGGGAGGGTTTCAGTTTCCTGGATCACTGGGCCTGCTTCTGGGGAAAGTGGGACTTGTACAAGTCGGACAGGTTGCACCTGAACCAGAGCGGGACAAATATCCTTGCGGGGAGGTTTGCTAGCACTGTTGGGGGTTTAAACTAACTTGGCAGGGGGATGGGATACAGAGTGGAGCTACAATAGGGGGTGATGTGCAGCCAAATATAGAGAAAAGAAACAAGTCAGCTTGGAAGACAGGGCAAATATGTAAGGGCAAGGCTGGATGGCATCTATTTTAATGCAAGGAATCTTGCGAATAAGGTGGATGAACTGAAGGTGTTGATAAACACATGGGAGTATGATATTGTTGCTGTCACAGAGACATGGTTGAGGGAGGGGCAAGACTGGCAGCTCAATATTCCAGGGTACAGAATCTACAGGCGAGACATAGGAGGGGGGGGGGGGGGGGGTCGCAATATTAATTAAAGAATCAATTACTGCCATAAGGAGGGATGATATATTAGCAGGTTCCTCTAATGAGGCCATATGGGTGGAGCTTAAAAACAAAAAGGGGGCAAGCACTTTGATGGGAGTGTACTATAGGCCCCCGAACAGTCAGGGGGAGATAGAGGAACAGATATGTTGGCAAATCTCAGAAAATTGTGCAAATAGGGTAATAATAGTGGGGGATTTCAACTTCCCCAATATTAACTGGGATACTCAGTGTAAAAGGCTTAGAGGGTACAAAATTCTTAACGTGCATCCAGGAGAGCTTTTTGAGCCAGCATGTAGAAAGTCCTACAAGAGAGGGAGCGGTACTGGACCTAATTCTAGGGAATGTGGCCGGCCAAGTGGAAGAAGTGCTAGTAGGTGAGCACTTTGGTGACAGTGACCATAATTCGGTGAGATTTAAGGTGGTCATGGAAAAGGACAGGGAGGGGCCGGAAATAAAGGTTCTAAATTGGGGGCAGGCCGATTTTAATAGGATAAGGCAGGATCTGGCCAAAATGGACTGGGATCAGCTGCTTGTAGGAAAATCTGCATCGGAGCAACAGGAGTCTTTCAGAAGGGAGATTGAGACCATACAATGGCAACATGTTCCCGTAAAGGTCAAGGGTGGTTCCAAGAACTCCAGGGAACCTTGGATGTCAGGGGATATACGAGAATGGATTAGGAAAAAAAGGAGGGCTTTTGGCAGATACAAAAGGCTAAAGACGGAGGAAGCCCTAGAGGAGTACAAAAAGTGCAGGGGGATACTTAAAAAAGAAATTAGGAGATCAAGGAGGGGCCATGAAATAACACTGGCGAGCAAAATAAAGGAAAATCCTAAGATGTTTTATAAGTATATTAAGGGTAAGAGGATAACTAGGGAAAAAAATAGGGCCCATTAGGGACAAAAATGGCAATGTGTGTGTGGAGCCGGCAGATGTAGGAGGGGTTCTAAATGAATTTTTTGCATTTGTTTTCACTGTGGAGAAGGACGATGTAGACAGAAATACGGCAGGGGGACTGTGATATACTCGAACATATTAACATCGAGCGGGAGGAGGTATTGGCGGTTTTAGCAGGCCTAAAAATGGATAAATCCCCAGGCCCGGACGAAATGTATCCCAGGCTACTGTGTGAGGCAAAGGAGGAGATTGCGGGGGCTCTGACACATATATTCAGAACCTCTCTGGCCACAGGGGATGTGCCAGAGGACTGGAGAACCGCTAATGTAGTACCATTATTCAAAAAGGGGAGTAGGGAAAAACCGGGGAACTACAGGCCAGTGAGCCTAACATCAGTGGTAAGAAAATTATTGGAAAAAATTCTGAAGGACAAAATTAGTCTCCACTTGGAGAAGCAAGGATTAATCAGGGATAGTCAACATGGCTTTGTCAAGGGAAGATCATGTCTGACTAATTTGATTGAATTTTTTGAGGGGGTGACTAGGCGTGTGGATGAGGGTAACGCAGTGGATGTGGTATACATGGATTTCAGTAAGGCCTTTGATAAAGTCCCACACAGGAGACTGGTCAAGAAGGTACAAGCCCATGGAATCCAGGGTGCCTTGGCACTTTGGATACAAAACTGGCTTAGTGGCAGAAAGCAGAGGGTGATGGTCGAAGGTTGTTTTTGTGACTGGAAGCCTGTGGCAAGTGGGGTATCAAAGGGATCGGTGCTGGGTCCCTTGCTGTTTGTGGTCTACATTAATGACTTGGATATGAATGTAAAAGGTATGATCAGTAAGTTCGCTGATGATACAAAAATTGGTAGGGTGGAAAATAGCAAGGAGGATAGCCTCAGTCTGCAGGACGATATAGATGGGCGGAACAGTGGCAAATGGAATTTAACCCGGAAAAGTGCGAGGTGATGCACTTTGGAGGGACTAACAAGGCAAGGGAATACACAATGAATGGGAGGACCCTAGGCAAGACAGAGGGTCAGAGGGATCTTGGTGTGCAAGTTCACAGATCCCTGAAGGCGGCGGAACAGGTAGATAAGGTGGTAAAGAAGGCATATGGGATACTTGCCTTTATTAGCCGAGGCATAGAATATAAGAGCAAGGAGGTTATGATGGAGCTGTATAAAACACTGGTTAGGCCACAGCTGGAGTACTGTGTGCAGTTCTGGTCGCCACACTACAGGAAGGATGTGATCGCTTTGGAGAGGGTGCAGAGGAGATTCACCAGGATGTTACCAGGGCTGGAGCGCTTCAGCTATGAAGAGAGACTGGGAAGATTGGGTTTGTTTTCCTTGGAGCAGAGGAGGCTGAGGGGGGACATGATTGAGGTGTACAAAATTATGAGGGGCACAGATAGGATGGATACTAAGGAGCTTTTTCCCTTCGTTGAGGGTTCTATAACAAGGGGACATAGATTCAAGGTAAAAGGCGGGAGGTTTAGAGGGGATTTGAGAAAGAACTTTTTCACCCAGAGGGTGGTTGGAGTCTGGAACTCACTGCCTGAAAGGGTTGTGGAGGCAGGAACCCTCAACATTCAAGAAGCATTTGGATGAGCACTTGAAATGCCATAGCATACAAGGCTACGGACCAAATGCTGGAATTTGGGATTAGATTAGACAGGGCTTGATGGCCGGCGCAGACACGATTGGGCCTCTATCCATGCTGTACAACTCTATGACTATCATCCTTGTAAATCTCCTCTGTAGTGCAATCACATCTTTCCTGTAATGTGGTGACTAGAACTGTACACAGTACTCAAGCTGTAGCCTAACTAGTGTTTAATACAGTTCTAGCATAACCTCCCTGCTCTTATAGTCTATGTCTCGGCTAATAAAGGAAAGTATCCCGTATGCCTTCTTAACCACCTTATCTACCAGTCCTGCTACCTTCAGGGATCTGTGGACATGCACTCCAAAGTCCCTCTATACCCCTCGGTATCTTTCCATTTATTGTGTATTCTTGCCTTGTTTGCCTTCCCCAAACGCATTACCTCACACTTCTCCAGATTGAATTCCATTTGCTACTTTTCTGCCCATCTGACCAGTCCATTGATATCTTCCTGCAGTCTACAGCTTTCCTCCTCACTATCAACCACATGGCCAATTTTTGTATCATCTACAAACTTCTTAATCATGCTCCCTACATTTAAGTCTAAATCATCAATATATATCACAAAAAGTAAGATCATGCAAGAGTTACAGGTTAGTTGCTGGATTAGTTATCCTAGCTGCTGGTATAATTGTGCGTGTTTGTGTAAGTTTCCTATACTTGGAGAATGTTGCAATATTCTATAGAGTGGTCTGGCTGGTCTTGCAGTATTGTTAGTGGCATTTAAAATAATATGCTGATCAAAGTTGCTTCCTGACATGGGTGGCCTGTTAGGGCTTCCTCTGGAAATTGAACATGACTGGGAGCATGCAGAGAGGCCACGCAGAGCAGGACAAGCTGCCAGAAGAAGGAGGAGGAAGAGGCGCAGGGCACCCAGCAGGAGACCATATCCAACGAGGGTCTTCAGGGACCAATTCTCTTACCTCAACTTCAGCAATGACCAGTGCATCAGTCGGCTGCGGTTCACTAAAGAGGTCATGACTAAAATTTATCAACTGCTGCAGCCACATCTGCAACTGCAGGGCAAGGACAGCATTGCCTGTGGCTGTCAAGGCAACTGTGGAGCTTAATTTTTACAGCTCTGGCTCCTTTCAGGCAGCTGCTGGAGATATAAGCAACATCTTGCAGTTTGCAGTGCATTGCTGTATAAGTAAGGTAACTGAGGCTCTGTACACACTCCGAAACAGATTCATCTCGTTCCCTTTTGCCAGAGACAAGCAGCATGAGCAAGCACAAGGGTTTCCTTACATTGTAGGCATCTACATGGTGCAGGGTGCCATTGACTGGTCGCATATTACCATGTGTGCTCCTCCTTTGAACTCGTCAATTATTATGAACAGAAAGGGATTCCACTCCCTCAATGTGCAGCTGACGTGCGACCTCACACAGCACATCATGTATGTCAATGCCTGCTATCCTGGCAGCAGTCATGATTCCTTCATTCTGCAGCAGTCCAACATGCCGCCTATATTTCAACCAGCACAGCAAGTCAAAGGCTGGCTACTGGCGACAAGAGTTATCCCCTCATGAAGTGGCTCATGACTCTGGTCTCCGCGGAACGCACGCACATGTGCACAGCAGGCCTACAATGAGAGCTATGCTGCTACACAGAACATCAGAGCACAGCATGGGCATCCGCACGCCGCGGGGCCGAGGAGCACGCCGCGGGGCCGAGGAGCACGCCGCGGGGCCGAGGAGCACGCCGCGGGGCCGAGGAGCACGCCGCGGGGCCGAGGAGCACGCCGCGGGGCCGAGGAGCACGCCGCGGGGCCGAGGAGCACGCCGCGGGGCCGAGGAGCACGCCGCGGGGCCGAGGAGCACGCCGCGGGGCCGAGGAGCACGCCGCGGGGCCGAGGAGCACGCCGCGGGGCCGAGGAGCACGCCGCGGGGCCGAGGAGCACGCCGCGGGGCCGAGGAGCACGCCGCGGGGCCGAGGAGCACGCCGCGGGGCCGAGGAGCACGCCGCGGGGCCGAGGAGCACGCCGCGGGGCCGAGGAGCACGCCGCGGGGCCGAGGAGCACGCCGCGGGGCCGAGGAGCACGCCGCGGGGCCGAGGAGCACGCCGCGGGGCCGAGGAGCACGCCGCGGGGCCGAGGAGCACGCCGCGGGGCCGAGGAGCACGCCGCGGGGCCGAGGAGCACGCCGCGGGGCCGAGGAGCACGCCGCGGGGCCGAGGAGCACGCCGCGGGGCCGAGGAGCACGCCGCGGGGCCGAGGAGCACGCCGCGGGGCCGAGGAGCACGCCGCGGGGCCGAGGAGCACGCCGCGGGGCCGAGGAGCACGCCGCGGGGCCGAGGAGCACGCCGCGGGGCCGAGGAGCACGCCGCGGGGCCGAGGAGCACGCCGCGGGGCCGAGGAGCACGCCGCGGGGCCGAGGAGCACGCCGCGGGGCCGAGGAGCACGCCGCGGGGCCGAGGAGCACGCCGCGGGGCCGAGGAGCACGCCGCGGGGCCGAGGAGCACGCCGCGGGGCCGAGGAGCACGCCGCGGGGCCGAGGAGCACGCCGCGGGGCCGAGGAGCACGCCGCGGGGCCGAGGAGCACGCCGCGGGGCCGAGGAGCACGCCGCGGGGCCGAGGAGCACGCCGCGGGGCCGAGGAGCACGCCGCGGGGCCGAGGAGCACGCCGCGGGGCCGAGGAGCACGCCGCGGGGCCGAGGAGCACGCCGCGGGGCCGAGGAGCACGCCGCGGGGCCGAGGAGCACGCCGCGGGGCCGAGGAGCACGCCGCGGGGCCGAGGAGCACGCCGCGGGGCCGAGGAGCACGCCGCGGGGCCGAGGAGCACGCCGCGGGGCCGAGGAGCACGCCGCGGGGCCGAGGAGCACGCCGCGGGGCCGAGGAGCACGCCGCGGGGCCGAGGAGCACGCCGCGGGGCCGAGGAGCACGCCGCGGGGCCGAGGAGCACGCCGCGGGGCCGAGGAGCACGCCGCGGGGCCGAGGAGCACGCCGCGGGGCCGAGGAGCACGCCGCGGGGCCGAGGAGCACGCCGCGGGGCCGAGGAGCACGCCGCGGGGCCGAGGAGCACGCCGCGGGGCCGAGGAGCACGCCGCGGGGCCGAGGAGCACGCCGCGGGGCCGAGGAGCACGCCGCGGGGCCGAGGAGCACGCCGCGGGGCCGAGGAGCACGCCGCGGGGCCGAGGAGCACGCCGCGGGGCCGAGGAGCACGCCGCGGGGCCGAGGAGCACGCCGCGGGGCCGAGGAGCACGCCGCGGGGCCGAGGAGCACGCCGCGGGGCCGAGGAGCACGCCGCGGGGCCGAGGAGCACGCCGCGGGGCCGAGGAGCACGCCGCGGGGCCGAGGAGCACGCCGCGGGGCCGAGGAGCACGCCGCGGGGCCGAGGAGCACGCCGCGGGGCCGAGGAGCACGCCGCGGGGCCGAGGAGCACGCCGCGGGGCCGAGGAGCACGCCGCGGGGCCGAGGAGCACGCCGCGGGGCCGAGGAGCACGCCGCGGGGCCGAGGAGCACGCCGCGGGGCCGAGGAGCACGCCGCGGGGCCGAGGAGCACGCCGCGGGGCCGAGGAGCACGCCGCGGGGCCGAGGAGCACGCCGCGGGGCCGAGGAGCACGCCGCGGGGCCGAGGAGCACGCCGCGGGGCCGAGGAGCACGCCGCGGGGCCGAGGAGCACGCCGCGGGGCCGAGGAGCACGCCGCGGGGCCGAGGAGCACGCCGCGGGGCCGAGGAGCACGCCGCGGGGCCGAGGAGCACGCCGCGGGGCCGAGGAGCACGCCGCGGGGCCGAGGAGCACGCCGCGGGGCCGAGGAGCACGCCGCGGGGCCGAGGAGCACGCCGCGGGGCCGAGGAGCACGCCGCGGGGCCGAGGAGCACGCCGCGGGGCCGAGGAGCACGCCGCGGGGCCGAGGAGCACGCCGCGGGGCCGAGGAGCACGCCGCGGGGCCGAGGAGCACGCCGCGGGGCCGAGGAGCACGCCGCGGGGCCGAGGAGCACGCCGCGGGGCCGAGGAGCACGCCGCGGGGCCGAGGAGCACGCCGCGGGGCCGAGGAGCACGCCGCGGGGCCGAGGAGCACGCCGCGGGGCCGAGGAGCACGCCGCGGGGCCGAGGAGCACGCCGCGGGGCCGAGGAGCACGCCGCGGGGCCGAGGAGCACGCCGCGGGGCCGAGGAGCACGCCGCGGGGCCGAGGAGCACGCCGCGGGGCCGAGGAGCACGCCGCGGGGCCGAGGAGCACGCCGCGGGGCCGAGGAGCACGCCGCGGGGCCGAGGAGCACGCCGCGGGGCCGAGGAGCACGCCGCGGGGCCGAGGAGCACGCCGCGGGGCCGAGGAGCACGCCGCGGGGCCGAGGAGCACGCCGCGGGGCCGAGGAGCACGCCGCGGGGCCGAGGAGCACGCCGCGGGGCCGAGGAGCACGCCGCGGGGCCGAGGAGCACGCCGCGGGGCCGAGGAGCACGCCGCGGGGCCGAGGAGCACGCCGCGGGGCCGAGGAGCACGCCGCGGGGCCGAGGAGCACGCCGCGGGGCCGAGGAGCACGCCGCGGGGCCGAGGAGCACGCCGCGGGGCCGAGGAGCACGCCGCGGGGCCGAGGAGCACGCCGCGGGGCCGAGGAGCACGCCGCGGGGCCGAGGAGCACGCCGCGGGGCCGAGGAGCACGCCGCGGGGCCGAGGAGCACGCCGCGGGGCCGAGGAGCACGCCGCGGGGCCGAGGAGCACGCCGCGGGGCCGAGGAGCACGCCGCGGGGCCGAGGAGCACGCCGCGGGGCCGAGGAGCACGCCGCGGGGCCGAGGAGCACGCCGCGGGGCCGAGGAGCACGCCGCGGGGCCGAGGAGCACGCCGCGGGGCCGAGGAGCACGCCGCGGGGCCGAGGAGCACGCCGCGGGGCCGAGGAGCACGCCGCGGGGCCGAGGAGCACGCCGCGGGGCCGAGGAGCACGCCGCGGGGCCGAGGAGCACGCCGCGGGGCCGAGGAGCACGCCGCGGGGCCGAGGAGCACGCCGCGGGGCCGAGGAGCACGCCGCGGGGCCGAGGAGCACGCCGCGGGGCCGAGGAGCACGCCGCGGGGCCGAGGAGCACGCCGCGGGGCCGAGGAGCACGCCGCGGGGCCGAGGAGCACGCCGCGGGGCCGAGGAGCACGCCGCGGGGCCGAGGAGCACGCCGCGGGGCCGAGGAGCACGCCGCGGGGCCGAGGAGCACGCCGCGGGGCCGAGGAGCACGCCGCGGGGCCGAGGAGCACGCCGCGGGGCCGAGGAGCACGCCGCGGGGCCGAGGAGCACGCCGCGGGGCCGAGGAGCACGCCAGGCAACAAGGTACACAGGCCTCATCTGCCAGGGCTCTGCGTGATCAGATGAATAATGAGCGATATCAGTAACCTCAATGACACCACCCAATTCATCAACATTCTCTCCTATGGGGTGCTTCATTGAAGTACGTAACGCCAACACATCAAAACTAGTGTCTGTTCTAGTCTGAGTGCACAACCAGTTCAACTGACCAATCAACCTTCGTAATTGCTCTGTCTCTTTAGATAGAACATCACCTTTCTGAGATGACCTAGTACGATTCACTGGGATGGGAGTAACACTCTCTAAATAGGACTGTTGATTTAAAGTTATCCCAGACCCACTGCTTAATATCTAAACCAATATATTTAAAAGCCCCACAGGCCTGACTCCCAATTTTACTCTAACCTTATTAATGACGAATTTCTCAAATTCCGCAGTACCACCTCAATAGAAATCATCAACATGCATCAGGAAGATGCCTGAAAGTTTTCCTTAATGGTACCAATAAAACTTTGCGGGATCTACTTTTAGTTGAACCTATTTTCAGCAAAACAGATCTCACCGAAAAATACCATACCCTGGAAGCATCATTCAGGGCATAGATGCACTTGTTTAGTTTCCTTAGTTTTCCTTCCACATCTGCTGCCTCTTTAGGCAGTTTCAGAAACACTGCTCTCTGAAAAGTATCACCCTGCAGAAATGTGGATTTTATGTCAATTGACCTGCACTCCCATGAATATGTTGCCAAAAGATTTTTAAGATTACCTTTCCAGCAATGGGAGAATCCACGCGAACATCCAGTTTCTCTTCAAAACCCCTAGCTACCAACCTCACTTTAGCCTTATAAGTCCCATCTGCAAGGGCTTTTTCAACACAAACCCACCTATGCGACAAAGCTAGTTGACCCTTATCAGAATAAACTCCAAATTCTGTGCAACTATCAAGTTTATTGGCAGCCATCAAAACTCCACGAGGACTTCTGCTTCTAGTTCAGTTATGTGACTGAAACAAAGGCCACAGAACATTGTCTGACCTAGTCAGTCTACATCCTCTACTTCCACTTCCATGTCTGTAGGGATTACTACTGCAAGATCTCCTTCTTTAATCTCTAATGCGTGATCGTTTTCTGGCGTGAGATTCACTTCCGGACTCCCTGTCACTACTCGGACTCTACTTTCGTACTCTCCACTCTTTTATCCCATTCTGCCAGTCCATGGACCTTGCTTCATGGCCATCATCCTGAACATTCAACCAAAATTTAAACTTACTCGTAGCTTTGCCTGCACGTCCAAAATTGTTGCATCCCTCCTTTCTTTAGTCCCAGTTGGAACATATGTCACTCTTGCACCTATTTTGGGACATTGTTCTTTGGATGTGATAGCTCGGTCATGTGTTTCATGATCACTGACATTACCCCTGTCCAGCCCTTAAGCTACTTTTTTTTGTTTCTCAGGAACCTCATCAAAAAAAATCATGAACATTAGAGGCACAAGGTGCCTTGTTTACTTCTATCAACTGCTCAGAGGCCAAGATTTTATAATTAATTCCAATTAATCATGAAAATGAACCCCAACAGTTTGACTGCCATGTTGGACAATTACTGTCTTACCATCACGACCTATTACCATTCTCTATGACCCTCTCTTTTATAGTATATCATATCTCCTGAATTGAACTCTGTCTTAGATGGTCTAACATGAAGCCTCAGTGCTCTACAAATTTTCTCCGATACCTCAGCCTTGATAAAAGCCTGTCTCCCTGCATGCATAGCATTTAAATGCTCAGAAAAAATGGCACTAAGTGTAGTACCTTCTTGAGCAGGAGGATTATCACAAAGAACAGAAGATAATTTGGGATAGTGTCCATAGACTAGTTGGTAAGGACTATATCCTCCAACCATCTGAAGAGAATTCTTTGCATGAACTGCCTATGCTAAGGCAGTTGACAATTAACACTCGTCAATCATCTAAAATTTTATGCACTATGCTATCAATCACAGCATGATTCCTTTCACAAAAAACATTGCTAAAAGGGCTCTCAGCTGCTGTATTCATGACAATTATATTCATATTCTCACATATCTCTGAACTCCACACTAGCAAATTCACCTCCATTGTCAGCCAAAAACTTTGTTAGTGTCCAGTCCCTATCCATTTTTCCATAATTTTATGTGGAATAACCTTCTTCCCCACTATATATTAGTGTAGAAATACTAAATCTCATAGCCAGGTCAATAAAATGTAAGATGAAAACATTCCTGTCTTTGTCCCATATCTTTAGATCCATGGCAACTACCGCGTTAAAGTCACGTCCTAATGGAATACTTACAATAGGACGTGGGGCATCCGTCTATACTGGTTACACATTTCACAGTTCACACTCATCTCACCTATTAACCTCATATTCCTCATCAACTACACCTGCATCTTATAGCAGGATCTTTAAACATTGACAAGTAGGGTGGGCAAATTATCTATGTAATTTTAAGACAACTTTTTTTTTCTCTTATCGTTATCACCTGATGCCATTAATACTTGCCTAACATGCTGATGAGAAACATCAGGTTTTATTAAGGGGATACAATAATGTCAACTAGGTAAACTACAGATCAACTGATTTCCCAAAAATGATTGACTCATTGTGTTCCATGTCAAGTTTCATTTTTGCCTTTTTCATGGAAGGTTTACCCAGAAGCATAGGTATCTCACTAGAGACTACATCCGTACTTATAAAATGGCTTACTCCAGCTATCTTACATGGATTTACCACTCTCTTGAGTGACCTCAAGGTGTTACCATCTCCAAACCTAAAACATGTAGAACTTTTATATTCCTTAACCTTGTGTCGATCCTCACTACTTAGTGAATCAAGATAACATTTTAACCAATTTACCCCACATACAGTTGAAGTACATGCACTAACACCACACAATTAAAGGAATCCATGACTAATATATTCATCACAGGACTAAAACTCCTTGTGACCATTATAATCTGTTTATGTTCATTATCTTCATCTTTTCCCTCAGAACTACTTTCTTCATGCACATTTCAAAGACCCTGCATCTTCACTCTGGGCAATTCACCTCAGTGATACTTAGAGTCACATCTAAAGCATGTACTGATTTTTCCTTGGGCATTCCTGGAATTCATTCACCCATTATTACTGTCCCAATTTTATCTTCTGTTGATATAACTGGATCTGCTACACCTGCTTTCATCATCAATCTGGCTGTCTTTAATCCTTCCATCATATTGACACCTGCATCTGGTCTCTTGAAAATTTTGAAACCTGGACTGACACCTGGTTTAGTATCCCAAACATTTCTAAACCTGGCAACCATCGAATCTTCCATTCTTTGTGTCACAAGGGAAGACCTCATTTGTTCCATGAAGGCTGAAGGGAATGAGTGTTTCCCCAGGATTTTCTATAAGGCAGCAGACATTTGATCCAACAGAGTCTCCTTTTCCAAGAACTGGAAACCATTTAGGACCAGTTGCCTGTCCATATGAGACACCTTAGCACAATCCAGTAACTTAAATGCTAATACTGATGCAGGGATTCCCAATTCAAACTTTGTTAACATTTTGTACAATTTGTTAAAGTCCACAATATACTCTTCTATTGAATGACCATCCGTTTTCTGAAATCTATCAAATGCTGACCAGGCCTCATTGGCACTTAACACATCATCTTTGTTGTAGATTTGATCCAAAAATTCTATCAGAAAGATAAAACCTTCATCATTAGCCAAAAGATCTGCATCCATCTCAGAAAATACCTTACTTCTGATTTTACTTCATTCAGGAAGTGACAACACCAAGGCCACGCCTTGTTTTCTCTCTAGCAGAGTAGTGACCCGTGTCCACAGATCAACCTCATTCTTCCACTGATCATACAGTTCAAACTCCAAGAACATCAGAGGGAAATCGTATCTCGACAATTAAAACTTACTTTCTGCCATTTTCCACAATGGCCATTAGGCTTTCAAGTTTTGCTTTGCGTGTCCAAAAATAAATCATAGTTTCCAACCTCCACCTTTAAGCAACCATTCTCTGCTACCATGTTAAAAACTGGATGGCCATGTGGTGAAGGATAGACTACTTGGGACTGGCCGTTAGTGGCTTCCAAGCCTTTATTCACAGAGTTTCCTCTTGCACACACACAGCCCACACTCTAGCTAAGCTCTCCTATAAAAAGGATCCAAGAGAGTCCCCAATCGACATCCACCACCTGAATACAATTAACCCCAATTGATAAAAATCATACAATTAACAAGACCTTGGATGGCAGCTGTTTATGTTTCAATGGAAACTGTGACATCGGTCATCAGACATTGCATCATGGTGGGTTCCACAGGTGTGCTGATGGAGGTGACCACCCGTTCTATGTGGGAAAGGATGAGTTCCAAGCTTTGTGTAAAGCCTTGTGCCAAGTTGGGGCTGGATTCCTCCATGCTCTTGACATTGTGCGCAGGCTTTCCAGTGCACCAAGTATTTGGCTGTTTACACCCATCAACTTTCGAAACATAGAACATTTACGGCACAGAAGGAGGCCATTCAGCTCATCATGTCCGTACCGGTCGAAAAAGAGCTACCCAGCCTAGTCCCACTTTCCAACACTTGGTCCGTAGCCCTGTAGGTTATGGCACTTCAAGTGCAGATCCAGGTACTTTTTAAATGTGACGAAGGTTTCTGTCTCCACCACCCTTTCAGGCAGTGAGTTCCAGACCCCCATCACCCTCTGGGTGAAAAATGTTTTCCTCAGCTCCCCTCTGATCCTTCTACCAATTACTTTAAATTTATGCCCCCTGGTTATTGACCTCTCTGCTAAGGGAAATAGGTCCTTCCTGTCCACTCAATCTAGGCCCCTCATAATTTTATACACCTCAATTAAATCTCCCCTCAGCCTCCTCTGTTCCAAAGAAAACAACCCCAGCCTCTCCAATCTTTCCTCATAGCTAAAATTCTCCAGTCCTGGCAACATCCTCGTAAATCTCCTCTCTACCCTCTCTAGTGCAATCACATCTTTCCTGTAATACCATTCTTGCAAGCTGCACACCCTCAACTCACAGGTCACACACGCTGGCAGCTATTCAACCATGACAGCACATCAGCCGAACATCTTGCAGGACATTCACTGACACACGTTCCTCTTTCTTGCAGGAGAAGGTGGCGCATAACAGTAGGCAGCAGGAAAGAATGGGGGTTCTTGGGTATCTGAAACGCCAAAGGGACACAGGTTGAGTTGTGGTGCGTGGAGAGGAGAAAGTAAGACGTGCGTGCTTACACCATCTGCAGCACATAAGTCAGAAAAGATTGTGGGCTGAGGGAGAAGTGGGAAGCAAGAAGGAGGGTTAGGTATTCAGAGACCCTCATTGTCGATACCTCCAGCACCGCCAGTGGCCATGGCCTCAGTGATGGCCCGTCCAATGATGGACAGCACTGTCTCCTCCATGGGTGTGAGGACGTGTAGGCGTGCCTGTCCACCCCCAGTTCCTTCCTGCTGCCTACTGTTATGCACCACCTTCTCCTGCAAGAAAGAGGGATGTGTATCAGTGAGTGTCCTGCAAGATGTTTGGATGATGTGGCTGTCATGGTTGAATAGCTGCCAGTGTGTGTGACCTGTGAGTTGAGGGTGTGTGGCTTGCAACAGTGGTAATGTGTGAGGGTGGGATGCAGCGTCTGATTCGAAGGGTTGCGTACCGATCAAAAGAGTTTGTTGGTAGGTGGGTGATGGGGAGTGTAGTGTGTGGAGCAGTGGATGAGGCTAGTGGTGCAGTTGGTAGGAGACGCCACTTGACAGTTGAACACACTCACCTTGTCCCCTCGTGTCAAATCATTGAACTTCTTCCTGCACTGCATCCATTTGCGTGGTGTGATGCTCCTGGCATTTACCTTCTGCGCGACTTCCTCCCACTGCCTCTTGAGCATATCTTTGGAGGGCCTCCTGCCCCCCTGAGGATATAGGATGGCCGTCCGTCTGTCCACCTCTTCCACCAAGGCCTCTAGTGCACCGTCCGAGGACCTTGGTGTACGCTCTCTCGCAGAGGCAGCCATTCGTCACTATATTCCACCACAGAGTTCCTTCCCAGAGGAATTCCTGTAGCCACAGTGCACCTCCCCTTTAAGGGGTGCAGGCTGCCTTTAAGTCATTCTAGCTGATATTGGGGCCCTCTGGTGGTGCGTGCAGCCAATCAACAGTGCAGGTAGTGCTGGCTGCACACAGCTATCATTGAAATCATCAGGCAGCACGAATGTTACGTGTTGCCTGCATCGCTACAACCAGGCGTGGGTTAATCATGCATCGCGATCCCAGCGCCCGCTTTCGTGGGTTATCTAATATAACCCCCAGTGTACTTTTACAAAGTTTAAACAGAAATCTAATTTTTTCAGACAGCTCTGATGAAAGTCATGTAAACAGCGTAGAGTTTGAGACATTCACAATACCATCAAGTGACTTTGAGCAGAGCTTTTGACTTATGACCCTTTTACCTCACAACATAATTGCTAACATTCGGAGGCACCAAGGCAAAGTAAATGAGGCTATGGCGGTATTGAGACTCTGAAAATGGGATTTTCACCAGTGCCTCTGGAGGTAGCAGGCCTCCTCCTGACAGAGGCACAGTCACTATTGTTTATCTAGTTCCATACTGGATGAGTGCTCAGCTTGCTTGTACAGTTCAATGATACAGTTTTCCTATCATGGCCTTCCCCGGCCATCAGGGAAGATCCAATAGTCAGAAATAAAAAATGGGCTTCAAGCAATGGTGCATTTGATATATTAGAGTGTGAATCACATCAGTACTGCTGAATGAACTCTAAAGCTAAAGCAAAGCAACCAGAAGGAAACTAGCAGATAGCTGCAACTTAGAGATTATGGGCTGGATTTTCCTCGGCAATCTTGCCCAACCTGCATTTCCCTCCCTCTGTTCCCACCAGGATCACCATTGGCCTCTCCTTTCGTGCCTACCACATGTAAATGGCTGGGGGACAAGGGCCATTTCCCTCCTGTCCACTTTTGTTACCGCTGCTACCCCGGGCCGTGTTGTGGCTCCTCTCCCTCCATTCTGCTCCCAACATCCCGACCTTGGCCGAGGCCTTCAGTGGAGCCTTGATTTTGATCGCCGGGATGCTTCTGCCTCTTTAACTGCAATCCTGGCTCTTCCAGACCTGCAGTGCTAGTGGGATTTTGCGCCCTCACAGTAGCGGGCTCTCTCTTGGCCGTGGGAACCCTGCATCTTTAATAACCCCTAACCCAGGCAACAGTTTGGGGTTCTAGCTGTGTCAGAGGGGTGAACAGAAATCTTACCCCGTCGAACACCGCCACTGGGAAAGTAATCCCAGCCTCCTTGATGAAAAATATTTGAAACACATTCTTATTTGAATTCCTAACTTTAATTGTAGTGATAATTTTTTCAGTTTCTGCCCTGTTCTGCAAAAATGACCCAGTTGCCAAGAGGTGCAGCAGTTCCAGTTGCGAAGCATTGCAATCGTATTATTGCCCCTGTTGTACAATGTGTGGGCACACATTTAGCATCAAAATCCTGTACCAAACCAAATTACGATTACATCTCAGTTCAGCTGCTCTGTTACTAGCAAGGCCACCTAAGTATTCAGTTTGCGCCTGGAGTAGCCCAGTTACAGTACAATAGGGTGCCAGAAACTTGCATCACTGAAGTTGCCCTATCTACCCAGCCAGCCCGAGTGAATCTGCTCCCCCCAGCATTACCACAATTGGTAGACCAATACCAGTAAATAGACTTAAGTGTGTGCACCAGCTAAAACAGTACACATGCTTTGGACACAATGGGGGAGAAATTAGACTTGCGCCCAAAACAGACGACAAGTGGGTGAAGAGATTATTTCATATGCCGGTCTGTGCCAGCCTGAGGCCGAAATCAAATTCAGCATTGGCCTTCATTTGAATGAAACCATTGAGCTGCGGGCACCAATCAGGTGTCCGATTGCAACTCGCCGGCCAGGGCCTGACAAATCCAGCCAGTCCAACGCCGAGCCAGCTCTCAGGTAGGTTCTTTGTGGGGGGGGAAGCATTCCTACTCCTTCTGGATCCACAGAAAAATAATTTTAAGAAACGTTTTGTAGCCTTTTCTTGTGCGGCCTCCAGCGATCCCTTTAATGATCGCTGGTTAAGCTGCTCAAAACCTGGAACTTTCACGGCGTAATCTCCACCCATTTGTATCCAAATTTTGCATCGTGGTCGTGTAACCAGTGTTAGGCCCCCAGTTTGCATATGCAAGGCCTGTTGAGGCAGGCGCATGGACAACCAGAAGGCATCTGCTTCTAATATGGTAACCGGATCATTTGCAGGGCAGATTAGGTGCAGGAGGTCACGACCCAAAATTTGCAGATCCAGCAACCATTTTATGCCCAAAATAGGGGCAAAAGTAAGTTGAATTTCTTCCCCTCTGATACCTCCCAGAACCCTGAGCACCATTGTGCATGCACAAGGACATACTGCAACATTACATGTTGATGAAGATGCGCAGTTGCAGTCTGAGGTTCAGAAGAAACTGGGGTGCTACTGATTATAGGCAGTGTAACTTGGGTGATATAAGTGAGACTGCATTGTTCCATATGCCTGATTCGTATTGGGACTGTTGCCCTCTGCCGATAACTTGTGTTTTTTTCTTTCAGGTCACTAGATGGAATTCTTTGCAGTAACAAATCACTCCACATGATGGAGATATATCCTACTCTGCAAAGTACGGCTTCTGCCAGCAAAAATAAAACAGCATTGATTGCAGTTGTAGAGAAGAACACAGCCCAGAATGTCCTGCATCTCTAGATAAAAGATGGAAAGTCAGTGTATAGGGGTAAAAATGTATTAGGAAGATTTTAAACAAATGAATTAGGGGGCCAGATTTTCATAAAGCAGAAGTATAACAGGAAACCTCTGCTTAAGGAACATTAAAAAAAAAATCCATTCATACTGTGGAGAGTAGAAGTAAAACACATTTTAACCTCACTGCTAGTCAAATTACTGTCTGCTAAACTTCCCTTTTTATGTTATTATTAGCACTGTAGATTCCCGGTTGTAAGCTCAAAAAGGACCACAGTCAGCTTCTGCAGAGTGATGTAATCGTTCTCCGGGATATGCTGTCATTCCTATGGGTCCCTGCTGCAGCCAGCTGCACTGAATCTGATCCATCCTCTCAATGTACTCGCCAACCCCCAGCTTCCTGTAAAATCAACACTGTATCAGCAAGTTTACCTTCTGCTTTACCCAACAGTAGACAGTTCTTTAAGGGTGTAGCTGTGTAACGATTAATACGGGACTGAAATGAAAGTACTCCATAGACCTCTGGGGTCCCTTCATGTCATGTTTGCCACATTCCTTCTGATACAATTGACACTGACAATGAAAGATGTATTAAGGACATTGGCCTATGAGCAATTCAGTCTGAACTTCATTATATTTTTGAAAAGCAGATTGAACTGTACGATGAATTAACATCATAGATCTGGATGACAACATGTGCCTCGGTCAGTTATTAAAGGTTATTCTGGCATAAGACTCCAGTGTACATTTACTACTTGAATTTAGCCTAGGCAGTATTATTCAAAAAAAATGTGAAGATAAAACTCCCA
The DNA here is from genome assembly GCF_035084215.1 of Heptranchias perlo. Taxonomy (NCBI): domain Eukaryota; kingdom Metazoa; phylum Chordata; class Chondrichthyes; order Hexanchiformes; family Hexanchidae; genus Heptranchias; species Heptranchias perlo. The sequence continues at coordinate 139,554,994 of NC_090325.1, forward strand.
TCTTTACAAAACTTAGTGAAAATGTCAATGTGAGTTTTAAATGAGAAACACTATTTTATACTCACACTGACATTTTCCAAAATTAGCAGGGACACGAGTTTTGAATTGTTTTTTATTTTCACCAATAAAGACATTTAATTTCCTTTTTAAAATAAACGTCAGAGAATAATTTTGAAATGTTGTGCTCATCAGGATGTCAGTGCTGGGGACTTTTATCTGTTGTTTTAAACCATTGAAAACATTGGCCCAGAATTTCCTGGAGCGGGGCATCTCATTGTGTGGCCCTTTTCTTAGACTTTTTCCCTCACCCTTCAGCTCAAAAATGTTATGCCCTGTAAGTTGCTGGAAGTGCGAGCTGATCACGGTGCAGAGAGGGCAACAGGGCATCTGGGACCTTGGTGAACGATGGGACCAACAATGTATCTCCTTAACTAATGAGATTTAAGGATTGAGAAAGAAACAGAAACGATGCAGAAAGAAATAGGATAAATTAGAGTCAAATCAGGTTTAGAAAGAGAAATAAAGAGAGGGAAAGAAAGACTGGATATAAGAGAGAGAGAAAAAAGGAGACAGAAAGGAAAAGTAAGAAAAGAATGAAAAATTAAAAATGTTAAAAATCTCTAACAACAATTTACTACCTGTAGGAATGAGACTCCACAATTTAAATTGTTCCCTTTCTGGGCCGGAGAGGTTGAGTGGCATTGTCATTAAAAGGGTAGCTACGCTGTTAGGTTCCAGCCCTAAATTTCTGCGGAGAGTTTAATTGGCAATTAATGCGCAAATGCAGCAATTTCATGAAACTCACGGGGAGGTTGAGAGCGAGCTGCTGTTTTCGCGAGGCTAACGACGGAGTGGCACAAATCGTCCACCAACTTGTGGTGATTCTCAATTCACGGGGTATCTCTTCCTCACCACAAGTTGCTGGACAATTTACACATTAATAACGGTGAGCACCATTAAACTCGATGTTACTTACGCAACAAAATCTGGGCCATTAAGCTCTCCGCCATTTAGATGGATGCAAATCTTCCTCTACAGTGCCTCAAAATGTGCTAACCCCAATCTCTGAACAGCACCTCCTGTTGCAACAGTACAATATTTCTTTTCCTTCCACCAGTCATCCTTTACAATCTTTTTGAGAGGGACTGACATTTTAGAATCATAGAATATTAGAGTCATAGAATAGTTACAGCACAGAATGATGCCATTCGGCCCATCAAGCCCATGCTAGCTCTTTGTAAGAGCAACCCAGTTAGTCCCATTTCCCCACTCTTTCCCTATAACCCTGCAAATTTTTTCCTTTCAAGTATTTATCCAATTCCTTTTTGAAAGCCACAATTGAATCTGTTTCCACCACCCTTTCAGGCAGCGCGTTCCAGATCATAACTACTCACTGCATAAAAAAGTTTTTCCTCATTTCACCTTTGGTTCTTTTGCCAATCACCTTAAATCTGTGCCCTCTGGTTCTCGACCCTTCCGCCAATGGGAAAGTTTCTCTTTATTTACTTTATCTAAACCCTTCATGATTTTGAATACGTCTAGTAAATCTCCTCTGAAACTTCTCTGTTCTAAGGAGAACAACCCCAGCTTCTCCAGTCTATCCATGTAACTGAAGTCCTTCATCCTGGAACCATTCTAGTAAACCATTTCTGCACCCTCTCTAAGGCCTTCACATCCTTCCTAAATTGCGGTGCCCAGAATTGGACACAGTGCTCCAGCTGTGGCCGAACCAGTGTTTTATAACTTCCTTGCTTTTGTACTCAATGCTTCTATTGATAAAGCTCAGGATCCCGTATGCTTTTTTAAACCGCTTTCTCAACCTGTCTTGCCACCTTCAAAGCTTTGTGCACATATACTCCCAGGTCTCTCTGTTCCTGCACCCCCTTTAGAATTGTACCATTTAGTTTATTTTGCCTCTCCTCATTCTTCCTGCCAAAATGTATCACCTCGCACTTCTCTGCGTTAAAATTTATCTGTCATGTGTCCTCCCATTCCACCAGCCTGTCTATATCCTCTTGAAGTCTATCACTATCCTCCTCACTGTTCACTATACTTCCAAGTTTTGTGTCATTTGCAAATTTTGAAATTGTACCCTGTACACCCAAGTCCAAGTCATTAATATATAACAAAAAAAGCTGTGGTTCTAGTACTGACCCCTGGGGAACACCACTGTACACCTTCAGTCCAAAAAACAACCGTTCACCACAACTCTCTGTTTCCTGTCACTTGGCCAATTTCGTATCCATGCTGCCAATGCCCCCTTTATTCCATGGGCTTCAGTGTGGCCTATAACGTGGCCCTCTATCAAACGCATTTTGGAAGCTGATATATTCAACATCAACCGCATTGCCCTCGTCAACCCTCTCTGTTACCTCATCAAAATAGTTAAACACGATTTGCCGTTAACAAATCCATGCTGGCTTTCCTTTATTAATCCACACTTGTCCAAGTGACTATTAATTTTGTCCTGGATTATTGTTTCTAAAAGCTTCCCCACCACCAAGGTTAAACTGACTGGCCTGTAGTTGCTGGGTTTATTCTTACACCCTTTTTTGAACAATGGTGTAACATTTGCAATTCTCCAGTCCTCTGGCACCACCCCCTTATCTAAGGAGGATTGGAAGATTATGGCCAGCACCTCTGCAATTTCCACCCATACTTCCCTCAGCAACCTAGGATGCATCCCATCCGGACCGGGTGACTTATCTACTTTAAGTACAGCCAGCCTTTCTAGTACCTCCTCTTCAGCAATTTTTAGCCCATCCAGTATATCAACTACCTCCTCTTTTACCGTGACTTTGGCAGTATCTTCTTCCTTGGTAAAGACAGATGCAAAGTACGCATTTAGTACCTCAGCCATGCCCTCTGACACCATGCATAGATCTCCTTTTTTGTCCCTAAACAGCCCCTCCGCTCCTCTTGCTACCTGTTTACTATTTATATGCCTATAGAAGACTTTTGGATTCCCTTTTATGTTTGCTGCCAGTCTATTCTCATACTCTCTCTTTGCTCGTCTTATTTCCTTTTTTACTTCTCCTCTGTACTTTTTATATTCAGCCTGGTTCTCACTTGTATTATCAACTTGATATCTGTCATACGCCCCCTGTTGCTGCTTCATCTTATTCTCTATCTCCTTCGTCATCCAGGGAGTTCTGGCTTTGATTGCCCTATCTTTCTCCCGTGTGGGAATGTACCTAGACTGTACCTGAACCAGCTCCTCTTTAAAGGCCGCCCATTGTTCGATTACAGTTTTGCCTGCCAATCTTTGATTCCAATTTACCTGGGCCAGATCCGTTCTCAACCCACTGAAATTGGCCCTCCTCCAATTAAGTATTTTTACTCTAGTTTGCTCCTTTTCCTTTTCCATAACTAATCTAAACCTTATGATCCTGTAAGAATATGATTTAAAACAAGCATAGAAGACTAGAGGGCAAAGGTCCAACAGAAACCCAAGAGGTCATTGAAAGAGTGCTGAGGCATTGGAATAGTGAAAAACAGTAAGATTCATGAGACAGGGTATCCTTACCTAGTATAAGCAAGGGTATGCGAGGATAGTGGTTATGTTACTGGACTAGTAATCCAGAGGCCTGGACTAATAATCCGGAGTTATGAGTTCAGAATCCTGCCATGGCAGCTGGGGAATTTAAATTCAATTAATTAAATAAATTCTGGAATTAAAATACTAGTATCAGTAATAGTAGCCATGAAATGACTGGATTGTTGTAAAATCCCAACTGGTTCACTAATTCCCTTTAGGGAAGGAAACCTGCTGTCCTTACCTGGTCTGGCCTTTATGTGACTCCAGACGCACAGCAATGTGGTTGATTCTGAAATGGTCTATCAAGCCACACAGCTGTGAAATGTCTTTTTAAAAAAAGAGTCATAATAAGAATAAAACTGGACGGACCACTAGGCACCGGGCACGACAAAGGCAAACCAAGCCCAGTCGACCCTGCAAAGTCCTCCTCACTAAAATCTGGGGACTTGTGCCAAAATTGGGAGAGCTGCCCCACAGACTGGCAAGCAACAGCCTGACAAAGCCATACTCACAGAATCATACCTTTCAGCCAACATCCCAGACTCTTCCATCACCATCCCTGGGTATGTCCTGTCCCACTGGCAGGACAGACCCACCGGAGGTGGCGGTACAGTGATATACAGTCAGGAGGGAGTAGCCCTGGGAGTCCTCAACATTGACTCTGGATCCCATGAAATTTCATGGCATCAGGTCAAACATGAGCAAGGAAACCTCCTGCTGATTACTACCTACCGTCCTCCCTCGGCTGATGTGTCAGTCCTCCTCCATGTTAAGCACCACTTGGAGGAAGCACTAAGAGTAGCAAGGGCACAGAATGTCCATCACCAAGTGTGCTCGGTAGCACCACTACCAACCGAGCTGGCCGAGTCCTGAAGGACACAGCTGCCAGGCTGGGCCTGCGGCAGGTGGTGAGCGAACCAACATGAGGGAAAAACTTACTTGACCTCGTCCTCACCAATCTACCTGTCGCAAATGCATCTGGTCCATGACAGTATTGGTAGGAGTGATCACCGCACAGTCCCCGTGGAGATGAAGTCCCGTCCTCGCATTGAGGACACCATCCAACGTGTTGTGTGGCACTACCACCATGCTAAATGGGATAGATTCAGAACAGATCTAGCAGCTCAAAACTGGGCATCCATGAGGCACTGTAGGCCATCAGCAGCAGAATTATATTCCAGCACAATTTGTAACCTCATGGCCCGGCATATTCCTCACTCTACCATTACCAACAAGCCAGGGGATCAACCCTGGTTCAATGAGGAGTGTAGAAGAGCATGCCAGGAGCAGCACCAGGCGTACCTAAAAATGAGGTGCCAACCTGGTGAAGTTACAACTCAGGACTACATGCATGCTAAACAGCAGAAGTAACATGCTATAGACAGAGCTAAGTGATTCCACAACGAACGGATCAGATCAATGCTCTGCAGTCCTGCCACATCCAGTTGTGAATGGTATATAGGAACACAGGAACAGGAATAGGCCATTCAGCTCCTCATGCCTGCTCCGACATTTGATAAGATGATGGCTGATCTGTGATCTAACTCCATATACCTGCCTTTGGCCCATATCCCTTAATATCTTTGGTTGCCAAAAAGCTACCTATCTCAGATTTAAATTTAGCAATTGAGCTAGTATCAATTGCCATTTGCGGAAGAGAGTTCCAAACTTCTACCACCCTTTGTAGAAATTTTTCTAATCTCGCTCCTGAAATGTCTGGCTCTAATTTTTAGACTGTGCCCCCTACTCCTAAAATCCCCAACCAGCGGAAATGGTGGTGGACAATTAAACAACTAACGGGAGGAGGAGGCTCTGCAAACATCCCCATCCTCAATGATGGCGGAGTCCAACACATGAGTGCAAAAGACAAGGCTGAAGCGTTTGCAACCATCTTCAGCCATCTCGGCCTCCTCCCATCACAGAAGCCAGTCTTCAGCCAATTCAATTCACTCCACGTGATATCAAGAAACGGCTGAGTGCACTGGATACAGCAAAGGCTATGGGCCCCGACAACATCCTAGCTGTAGCGCTGAAGACTTGTGCTCCAGAACTAGCTGCGCCTCTAGCCAAGCTGTTCCAGTACAGCTGCAACACTGGAATCTACCCGACAATGTGGAAAATTGCCCAGGTATGTCCTGTCCACAAAAAGCAGGACAAATCCAATCTGGCCAATTACCGCCCCATCAGTCTACTCTCAATCATCAGCAAAGTGATGGAAGGTGTCGTCGACAGTGCTATCAAGCGGCACTTACTCACCAATAACCTGCTCACCGATGCTCAGTTTGGGTTCCGCCAGGACCACTTGGCTCCAGACCTCATCACAGCCTTGGTCCAAACATGGACAAAAGAGCTGAATTCCAGAGGTGAGGTGAGAGTGACAGCCCTTGACATCAAGGCAGCATTTGACCGAGTGTGGCACCAAGGAGCCCTAGTAAAATTGAAGTCAATGGGAATCAGAGGGAAAACTCTCCAGAGGCTGGAGTCATACCTAGCAGAAAGGAAGATGGTAGTGGTTGTTGGAGGCCAATCATCTCAGCCCCAGGACATTGCTGCAGGAGTTCGTCAGGGCAGTGTCCTAGGCCCAACCATCTTCAGCTGCTTCATCAATGACGTTCCCTCCATCATGAGGTCAGAATTGGGGATGTTCGCTGTTGATTGCACAGTGTTCAGTTCCATTCGCAACCCCTCAAATAATGAAGCAGTCTGAGCCCGCATGCAGCAAGTCCTGGACAACATCCAGGCTTGGGCTGATAAGTGGCAAGTAACATTCGCGCCAGACAAGTACCATGCAATGACCATCTCCAACAAGAGAGAGTCTAACCACCTCCCCTTGACATTCAATAGCATTACCATCGCCGAATCCTCCACCATCAACATCCTGGGGGTCACTATCGACCAGAAACTTAACTGGACCAGCCATATAAATACTGTGGCTACAAGAGCAGGTCAGAGGCTGGGTATTCTGTGGCGGGTGACTCACCTCCTGACTCCCCAAAGCCTTTCCACTATCTACAAGGCACAAGTCAGGAGTGTGATGGAATACTCTCCACTTGCCTGGATGAGTGCAGCTCCAACAACACTCAAGAAGTTTGACACCATCCAGGAAAAAGCAGCCCACTTGATTGGCACCCCATCCACCACCCTAAACATTCACTCCCTTCACCACCGGCGCACAGTGACTGCAGTGTGTACCATCCACAGGATGCACTGCAGCAACTCGCCAAGGCTTCTTCGACAGCACCTCCCAAACCCGTGACCTCTACCACCTAAAAGGACAAGAGCAGCAGGTACATGGGAACAACACCACCTGCACGTTCCCCTCCAAGTCACACAGCATCCCGACTTGGAAATATATTGCCGTTCCTCCATCGTCGCTGGGTCAAAATCCTGGAACTCCCTTCCTAACAGCACTGTGGGAGAACCGTCACCACACGGACTGCAGCGGTTCAAGAAGGCAGCTCACCACCACCTTCTCTCGGGCAATTAGGGATGGGCAATAAATGCCGACCTCGCCAGCGACGCCCACATCCCATGAACAAATAAAAAAAACATACTAATACCTGTTAACGGTAAAAGGCTATGTGAACACTAGGACATTAAACAATCCTTGATGGTTTTTGGAGAGTTAGCACAGTAGGATGGTTTATGAACAGGAGATAAGACCAGCAGTACCGAACAGCGCAGCTGAGTAGTATAAAGATAGGGCATGCTCCCTCCCAAAGGTTAGAGCTCTCAAGATGGGACAGTCGGACGTCCAATGCCACAAGCATTCCCGAAGGCTAAGTCTGATCAACTTGGATTTGACGGACAGATCAGGTTGTATTGATTGCTTGTCATTAATGTAATCTGGAGAACTATAATACTGTTGAATGTAATGTTGAAGACAGCTGTAGTGCAATGCTGTGTAAGTCAATCAATTAAACTTGCTATATTATAACCACTAGGGCTCGAATCAAGTGGAGGTTATTGTTGGTGGATTAACAATCCACAGTTGCGACAGGAACGGGAGAAATCCGCTAACATAATTGGCGTCCCGGGTGGGCCCGAGTTTTACAGGTTTGAGGCAGCTAGTGTTAAGAGAATTGACTGTATTCCGATGAGACGGGGAGGAAGTGGTTGCGGCCGAGTGAGGTAGCCACCCCTCCAGCCAGTGGGAGAATAAACCATGGCTAGTGCACCGGATGGCTCATGGCAGTTAACCATTGATTACCGAGAGATTAACAAATACTGTCTGGCAGTATCCCCGACGGTGGCCTCCTCTCATGCTTCGGCATGGGGTCTTCTGTAAGGATCCTGTTGCAACGCACACAGGGCTCCCTTGACCAGAAAGACCTCATACGGTCATTTCATCCGTCCCTGACTTTCACAGGGTGGCACTGAGCTGTTTATGCTTCCACACTGGGGGGAGAGAAATGCTGGGGAAGGGTAGAATCGGAGTGATCTGAGAGCTTCTTCAGTAGGATGGGCCTATACTCTCTGGAGTTTAGAAGAATGAGAGGTGATCTCATTAAAACATTCAAGATTCTAAGGGGACTTGATAGGGTAGATGCTGAGAGGTTGTTTCCCATGGCTGGAGAGTCTCGAAGTAGGAGCATCGTCTCAGGATAAGGGGTCGAACATTTAAGACTGAGATAAAGAGGAATTTCTTCACTCAGATGGTTGTGAATGCTTGGAATTCTCTACCCCAGAGGGCTGTGGATGCTGAGTCCTTGAATATGTTCAAGGCTGATGTAGATAGATTTTTGGACTCTAGGGGAAATCAAGGGATATGGGGATCGGGCAGGAAAGTAGAGTTGAGGTCGAAGTTCAGCCAAGATCTTATTGAATGGCGGAGCAGGCTCGAAGGGCCGTATTGTCTACTCTTGCTCCTAATTCTTATGTTCTTATGTTCTTATGTTCAAGGATTCTCTCTCCTGTCCCAGGTGCATGATCACCCTCTGGTGGACTATTCGGGCAGTACCTAGCCCAATGTCCCTTCCTCCCGTCACTGGCAGTATGCCCGATGGTGGCCTCCTCCCCTGAGACACTGATGAAAACATCAGTGGAATCCAAGATATTTACAGTCTTGAACGTTTCAAATAGATTTCTGGTCCATCCCCTCGACCAGTCAGTGCCCGTACATATTTGCTTTCACTCTACGGTAGCAACAGTACACCTGGAACTGATTATCACAGGGATTTCACATCTCCCTCTCCATTTTTCACCAGATGTTGCGAGACATCTTGACCGAATTTTCTGACAAATTGGCAATCGTACCAGACTATGGAACAACATTATGATCTGTTAAAAGAACTGTTGGAAGTGATCACAGGGAGTGGATTAAAGTTAAACCCAAAAAAGGCACAAGTGGCTTGTGATCAGGTAGACCATCTAGGAGTGACTTTAACTCCGGGGTTCAGAAAGATTACGGCCTATAAAGTAGCTGCTGTAGCCGTCACCCCCATCCCGACAGATGTACTGACTCACCAGTCATTTGTGGGGCTGGTAGGATATCACCAGAAGCTTATTGAGAACTTTGCAACTAAAACCACACCACTGTCCGCCTTGCTTAAGAAGGGGGCAGCATGGGAATGGGGCCCCCCACAGGAAGAAGTGATCGTGAGTTTGAAAGAAACTATTGCCGCAGCCCCAGCCTTAAACCCCAAAGGCTGGCGATCCATACTCGCTCGGAGTAGTGAACAGCGACATTGTGGTGTCGGCTGTTTTACTCCAAGAACGATATGGTGTTCAGGTACCTGTGTCATATGCCTCACAAACACTGTCAGCAGTGGAACAGGCGTTCGTCGCCTGTGAGAAACACCTTTATAACTCTCTACTGGGCCACTAACAAATTTGCCTATATCACCGGATTAGATAAAGTCGTACTTTTGAACGCCCACACCTAACTGAGTTGTTACTGTCAAGTGCATTAAAAGATGGTACAGTGTCCAATAACTGAATAGCTCGCAGGACGCTTGGGTTACGGGAACGGAATCCAGAAGTGCGCCACACGCACACACCCCGTACCTAACGGCTGGCCTGCTGATTCCAGGACAACCTCATGAGTTCCCAAAACATGTGAGGGTCCCTTCCTAGCATCCCCAGTTACGGATTCAGTGTATGTTTCCGTGGATGGGTCATGCATCATGACCCCAAACGGGCCTAAATCCGGATTTGGTATTTATGTGCCCGAGCTAGAAATTGAGAAATTCGTTCATTTAACTGGAGGTCGATCAGCACAGCAAGCTGAATTTGTCACAGGGGCCTATGTTCTCCAGATGGATGTAGGGGAACGAGCCCTGACCATTTTCTCAGACAGCCATTTTACTTGTTTGTCACTGACTGATTATTTACCTATCTGGGAGAAACGAGGGTTCACCTCAGTAGATGGAAAGCCATTACCCACCACTGACCTCTTACAAAATACTTTGGAACTGGCCCAAAGTCGAACGCATTTGGTAGCTATTGTAAAAGTAAAGGCACATTCTAAAAACATGCCACGGGTGGCAGAAAATGGGAAAGCCGATTTATTGGCTAAAACTTTCCAGCAGAGTAGCAAATGGTGGGCCCTGTCCATTAGCGAGCGACCTCGAATGGCTCCTGTCCAAGTGACTTGTGAACAATTAAATTTGATAGATTTGCAAAACAAGGATCCCTGGTTCCAGCACCTGCAGGCTGCCGTACAGGGCACATGCCCTTGGCCATAGGGATGTCCTAAAAATGGGGACTACATCACCCTAGACACAGATAAATTGGCACGTCATCAAAACCGAATGATCATCCCCACTGAACTCAGAAAATAAATTGTCTGATGGACACATACGTCCAGCGGACATCAGAGGAGAGAGAGCTTGGTCCAACGACTACTTTAAACAATGCGGTGGCTGGATATAACAGCAGATGTGACAGCAGTCGTGAACCAATGCATAATATGTGCACAACATGACCCAGGACCTAAAACAAAGGTACCAAAAGGGCATATAAAGTCCACACTGGGACCATGGGATACTCTGCAGATTGATTATATCGGACCGTTAAAAAGGACCTCATGAGGCAAAGAGTATGCCTTGGTGGTAGTAGATTTTTTTGTCCAAATGGGTAGAAACCTTTCCAGTTAATAAGGCTACAGCCACTCAAAGTCTAAAGTCCTCATTGAGCACATATTCACCCGATAAAGTCTGCCCAACACAATTGAATCTAACCAAGGCACTCATTTCACCAGACAGGTGATGAGAGAGACCTGCAGGATTTTAGGCATAGATACCAGATTTCACATCCTGTAAAATCCCCAGGCTTCAGGGTATGTAGAGCGAACGAACCGCACAATTAAAAACCGATTGATAAAGGCTTTATCCGAATCAGGCACACTTGGGATACCCTGTTGCCAATGATCCTCTGGAAATCCTGAACCCAACACCACAGGATTTAACATAGGAAATCAGGTGATGATCTGCATCTACCCGTCTCCAGGCAAATGGCAACCCAAATTTGAAGGCTCCTATCCCATAGTAGACAAAGTCAGTCCCAGTGTAAATAAAGTGCACTGTCAAGGTAAAAACCGAAAAGTAGGAGGTCGATGGGTCCATATCCATCAATTAAAATCCTACAAAGGATCAGAACTAAAAGGTCAGATAGATAGCATGCGCACCAGAATACTGGAAACTGCAGACGAATGGTGGCTGTACGCTCAGCCTATGAACATAACAGACTGGAAGCTTCGAGCTCGACCCATGGAACCACCACAATGGATGGCCTCTGGTGACCATGTCTGTAATGTGCCACCCCCTCCACTGCAACCAACAAGGAAAGTAAAGAGGGGGCCAATCAATCCCCAATTCAGAAGACAGTAATTTGCCTATTTTTTCAGTGGTTCTTAAAACCGGGATGAATAGGCAGACAAAGGAAGTCCCCACTCACTGTAGTTTCGTTAATCAAAAGTGATTATTTTTTGATGTTATGGTTCACACAGGCATGAAGCAAGGTCAAGAAATGCATGCAGCTGTACTATATCCTTAAACAAGCAGCAAACAAATCAAGTAATACACATCCCATTAAAAGCAAGGATTTCTGCTCCCAGGCCCATTAAGATTAATCATAGACTCATAGAAAATTTACAGCACGGAAGGAGGCCATTCGGCCCATTGTATCCGTGCCGGCCGAAAATGAGCCACCCAGCCTAATCCCACTTTCCAGCACTTGGTCCGTAGCCATGTAGGTTACGGCACTTCAGGTGCACATCCAGGCAATTTTTAAATGAGTTGAGGGTTTCTGCCTCTACCACCCTTTCAGGTAGTGAGTTCCAGACCCCCACCACCCTCTGGGTGAAACAATTTCTCCTCAGCTCCCCTCTAATCCTTCTACCAATTACTTTAAATCTATGCCCCCTAGTTATTGACCTCTCTGCTAAGGGAAATAGGTCCTTCCGGTCCACTCAATCTAGGCCCCTCCGAATTTTGTACATTTTAAAATAATTTTTATAACTTTTAATCAAGTCTTTCGGTGCTTTTGAAAGTCTTGTTGCTGGACGTCCCTCCTGTAGGTCAGTTTCATTAGGTTCCCACCTGACTCCAGTACCAATTCAGTCCTGATATCTTCTTTTTATATTGTTTTGCCCTTTGGGATGTCGATGAATTAGGAATAATGTCATTTTGGCCAATCATCCAGTGTCACCAGACTTCATCCATGACTGGGCATTGATGATTGACGGTTGTCTCGCTGGAGATTAGGCGCAATGATTCCTTGTGTTTTCCAGACACTATGGAATGTGGCAGGCCCCCCTTATCAGTATTGCCATGACGACCTGTCCTTTCTCGTGGTTTTGCAATGGCTGCCTCAGTAGGTTTTTGGCTATTTTTGTCTGCTATCAGTTCTGTGGAATGTGATTCCAAAGTTTCCCATGGCACTCCCTTTCTTTTTCATAAATTGTGCTTTGCAAACCAAAAAGGCCTCTGCAGGTTGTTTTAAATTGGCTCTGTTCAAATGTCCCAAAGGAGCAACATTAACCCTTTCCCTACTCCAAGCACATTGTCTGGGGTTTTTAAATTCAAAATGCTCAAGGGGTTTTAACCCCTTGCCTTACTGTGATATACACGCTGATACTGTGATATACACGCTGATACTATAATATACACTGATACTATGATATACACGCTGATACTATAATACACACTGATACTATGATATACACGCTGATACTATAATATACATGCTGATACTATGATATACACGCTGATACTATGATATACACTGATACTATGATATACACGCTGATACTATGATATACACACTGATACTATGATATATACACTGATACTATAATATACATGCTGATACTATGATATACACTGATACTATGATATACACGCTGATACTATAATATAGATGCTGATACTATGATATACATGCTGATACCACGATATATACACTGATACTATAATATACATGCTGATACTATAATATACACGCTGATACTATAATATACACTGATATTATGATATACACACTGATACTATAATATACACACTGATACTATAATATACACTGATACTATGATATACACACTGATACTATAATATACACTGATATTATGATATACACAATGATACTATAATATACACGCTGATACTATGATATACATGCTAATTCTATGGTATATAGACTGATACTATGATATATACACTGATACTATAATATTCATGCTGATACTATGATGTATACACTGATACTATGATGTATACACTGATACTATGATATACATGCTGATACTATAATATACATGCTGATACTATGATATACACGCTGATACTATAATATACACTGATATTATGATATAGGCACTGATACTATAATATACACGCTGATACTATGATATACATACTGATACTATGATATACACGCTGATACTATATTATATATACACTGATACTATAATATACACGCTGATACCATGATATACACACTGATACTATAATATATACACTGATACTATAATATACACGCTGATACTATGATATACATGCTGATACTATGATATATACACTGATACTATGTTATATACACTGATACTCTAATATTCACGCTGATACTATGAGATACATGCTGATACTATAATATATACACTGATACTATAATATACACACTGATACCATGATATACACGCTGATACTATAATATACATGCTGATACTATAATATACATGCTGATACTATAATATGCATGCTGATACTATGATATACACACTGATACTATGATACACACGCTGATACTATAATATATACTCTGATACTATAATATACATGCTAATACTATGATATACATGCTGATACTATAATATATACACTGATACTATAATATACACGCTGATACTATGATATACACGCTGATACTATAATATACACTGATATTATGATATACACACTGATACTATAATATACACGCTGATACTATGATATACATGCTGATATTATGGTATATAGACTGATACTACAATATATACACTGATGCTATAATATTCATGCTGATACTATAATATACACACTGATACTATGATGTATACACTGATACTATGATATATACACTGATACTATGATATACATGCTGAAACTATAATATATACACTGATACTATAATATACATGCTGATACTATAATATGCACGCTGATACTATGATATTCACTGATACTATGATATACATGCTGATACTATAATATACACGCTGATATTATAATATATATGCTGATACTATGATATACACGCTGATACTATAATATCTACACTGATACTATAATATACACGCTGATACTATGATATATACACTGATACTATAATGTGCACGCTGATACTATGATACACACACTGATACTATAATATATACACTGATACTATAATATACATGCTGATACTATGATATACATGCTGATACTATGATATACACGCTGATACTATAATATCTACACTGATACTATAATATACACGCTGATACTATGATATATACACTGATACTATAATATGCACGCTGATACTATGATACACACACTGATACTATAATATATACACTGATACTATAATATACATGCTGATACTATGATATACACGCTGATACTATGCTATATACACTGATACTATAATATACACGCTGATACTATGATATACATGCTGATACTATAATATATACACTGATACTATAATATACACACTGATACCATGATATACACGCTGATACTATAATATACATGCTGATACTATAATATATACTCTGATACTATAATATACATGCTAATACTATGATATGTATGCTGATACTATAATATATACACTGACACTATAATATACACACTGATACTATGATATACACACTGATACCATGATATACACGCTGATACTATGATATATACACTGATACTATAATTTACACGCTGATACTATGATATCCACGCTGATACTATAATATACATGCTGATACTATGATATACACGCTGATACTAACATTTACTAATTGATCTAACTTGGCTCGACAAGCATCCTGAAGTGACTGACACACCAACTGCGCAGAGGTGGAGAGAGATTCCGCCAATAGAAGGACAGGAGCCCAAAAGATGGTGATAGCAGCAACAATGATATTTCTGATAACAAACCCCTACGTGCAAACCAGATGGGTGGATAAAGATGGAGATACATTGGCCTTGGATACCTGGGCGGAAGATAACAACGTACGCTCTAGGTAAATGGAGGAAGTGCCGTTACCAACACCTCCGGCCCGGAGACATTGTGGTTCTTACATATTGTCTGGTATGATGGTTGGTACCGCAACTCTACTTGCAACGCATCAATGACTAGGAGTAGTTATGAAGGACAAGGGGTTTGCAATATAAGCAGCTGCCCCTTTGTATATTCGGCTGCAGGATCACTGGACACACCGGCCGAGATACAGCCATCACCCATATTCTGGAAGAGAGGACAAAGGGGGTCCAACGTGGAATCAGATAGGTGACAGTGTGATTCCAGCTCAGGAAGGACATAAACTATGCTGGCCTCGGTTCTGGTCCATCGAGAAGGGCACATATACCTGTCACTGTAATAACAAAAGTCAAATGTAATCCCTTTTGTCAGGACATGCTATGACATGAGGAGCATACAGCTAAATGCTGCATGGTTAAAAATACAAAAGGGCCAGGTGCCAAGGAAGATGACCTAGAATCACACCTGTCCCTCTGTGGAAAAGGGACCCATTAAAGGACTCATAGCTCAAGATACAGGACAATATCTATTCAATGATGTGCAATATGACCAGAGGGGCCCGAGACCAGCAGCGAGAGTGGGACCAGAGGCCCAATGCCAGGGGTGGGAGCGGGACCAGAGGTGGGAGCAGGACCTGAGGCGAGAATGGGACCTGAGGCAAGAGCGGGACCTGAGGCCCGAGAGAGGGACCAGAGGTGAGAGCGGGACCTGAGGTGAGAGCGGGACCTGAGGCGAGAGAGGGACCAGAGGTGAGAGCGGGACCAGAGGTGAGAGCGGGACCTGAGGCCCGAGACCAGAGGTGAGAGCGGGACCAGAGGTGAGAGCGGGACCTGAGGCCCGAGACCAGAGGTGAGAGCGGGACCAGAGGTGAGAGCGGGACCTGAGGCCCGAGACCAGAGGTGAGAGCGGGACCAGAGGTGAGAGCGGGACCAGAGGTGAGAGCGGGACCAGAGGCCCGAGACCAGAGGTGAGAGCGGGACCAGAGGCCCGAGACCAGAGGTGAGAGCAACGGGGAGAGAGGTAAAAAAAAATCTAAAGTATAGAAAGTGCAGGGGTGGAATTAAAAAGGAAATTATGAAAGCAAAGAGAGGGCATGAGAAAATACTGACAAGTAAAATCAAGGAAACCCAAAGATGTTTTATAAATACACAAAGAGCAAGAGGATAACTAAGGAAAGAGTAGAGCCTATTAGAGATCAAAAAGGTAACCTAAGTGTGGAGGCGGAAGATGTGGGTATGGTTCTTAATGAATACTTTGTGTCTGTCTTCACAAAAAAGGGGGACAATGCAGAGATTGTAATTAAGGAGGATGAGTATGAAATATTGGATGGGATAAAAATAGTGAGAGAGGAAATATTAAGGGGGTTAGCATCTTTGAAAGTAGATAAATCGCCAGGCCGGGAGTGCATGTCCAAGGTCGCTGAAGGAATACTTTCCTTTATAGCAGGGAGGTCATGCTAGAACTGTATAAAACACTGGTTAGGCCACAGATTGAGTACTGTGCACAGTTCTGGTCACCACATTACAGGAAGGATGTGATTGCACGAGAGAGGGTACAGTGGAGATTTACAAAGATGTTGCCAGGACTGGAGAGTTTTAGCTATCAGGAAAGATTGGATAGGAACAGAGGATGCTGAGGAGAGATTTAATTGTGGTGTATAAAATTATGAGGGGCCTAGATAGAGTAGATTAGCAGAGAGGTCAATAACCAGGGGGCATAGATTTAAAGTAATTGGTAGAAGGGTTCGAGGGGAGTTGAGGAGAAATGTTTTCACCCAGAGGGTGGTGGGAGTCTGGAACTCACTGCCTGAAAGGGTGGTAGAGGCAGAAACCCTCAACTCATTTAAAAAGTACCCGGATGTGCACGAAGTGCTGTAACCTACAATGCTACGGACCAAGAGCTGGAAAGTGGGATTAGGCTGGATAGCTCTTTTTCAGCTGGCACCGACATGATGGGCCGAATGGCCTCCTTCTGTACCAAAAATTTCTATGATTCCATGATATGAAATATTTCCAGCGGTGTTTAACTTTAATAATGTGTCTGTGCCAAAGACACTGTCCAACCCGACATATGTAACCTTTTACAAACAGTTGATAGAGCGTATGCTCCAGAACTTCCAGGATCGAGTTCCAGCCCCTGCCCCCACCACAACAAATGAGGTTAACTAGTCCTCTGCTCTACCCCACTCCCAACGCCATAAAAGGCGGGGAGTGTCCGAATAGCTGGGTATTGGAGCTGTGGGGGGCACTGACGGGTGTAATAGGATGGATATCGAGGCACTGGCAGAAAGTGATGAGAAACTGCAACAGCAGCTTAACGGAATTTTGCTGAAAGAAAGCCAAATGCTAGACAACCAGGGAGGGGAGGTGAGACAGGGGTTGCTCTCGATGACTGACTTGGTGTCAAATGACCAGAGAATCTAGGACAAAATTAACAGATTGATCAAGGAGGATACCCAGGCTTCAAGTGATGCCTCAAAGGGAGTGGCTTGTAGCAGGTATGGAACATTCATTTGGTCCTAAATACAACAAGGAACTGGATGACATCGAGAACAAACATATCCCCACCTTTGTGTCAGGAGAACAGCTCGCAAAATGGAAAGTAATTATTTCCACACATCCCATCTGTGAATTAAGGAGGTTGGGCAGGGTACGGGCCACATCTCATCGGTGTGATGAAAAGTCCCAAGGGTTCTGGTATGAGTAGTTATCGCACAACCAATCTTGGAGGCCCATCTAGCCATAAGGGCATGGGCAGTAGAATCAGCTGGGGTATTAGAAGGGCAAATGCATAAGGAATATCACCCCTTCCCACCATACGTGGTACGGATAAGTGAAACATGGGCTGCACCAGACATGACAGGATGTTCCTTGATCAAAGACACATGGATGCGTCGATGTGATCTAATAGAAACCAATAAGCCAGCATGTGGATTTGCGTGGAATAAGGAAACCCCCAATTGTACCATGTCTGTAACAAGGTGGCAGCCGAGACAAACTAAGCATAGTTACGTCGGGCAGGGGCGCTATTGTGTCCCAACAACCGTGACCTCTTTTGAGTATGGATCCCTCAGCTGTCCTGTCATCCATTCCTCTTTTAGCTTTGAACCCACACATGTCACCAAGATAGATCATGAGGTCCTGATAGCAGTGGCCAAACATGATGTTACTAACATCACAGTGGACGTTGGTATGCTTTCAGCCACTGACAAATTGCTGATTCGGTGTGGATATCCGATTCCCCCCAAGACACTTAAAATAAAGGAGATCTTAGAATAAACTGAGATCTCAGTAAGACATCTGTACGAGCTACATCATGAAAATCAGAACAGGTCAAAAGAAATTGAGGGGTTAGGAAGGAAATCATGGTGGGAGCACATAAATAATATATCAGTACACCCGTGGATGAGAATTATTGTGCAACTGTTATTTATTTTACAAAGTTGTGTATTATTGTTGGTAATTATCATGTACAGGTTGCTTAAACAAACCCTCACCAAATTGAAGAGGGAAACGAGGAGCCAGGTTGAAGGGCTCTCTCAAGTATGGAGTGCAGGGAACTAAACAGGATGAGGGCATAATACAGTTATCTTGATAACCTGATATACTGTAACCATTATGCATAATGTTAACCAAATGAAACTTAGAAGCAATATATATATGTTTATGTGTGTTTATGTAAACTCAAGATGATCTTAGGCAAGACCAAGGAGATAGTTAAGGGATAAAGTGAAAATTGAATCTGGATGAAACCAGGAGCCAAGCATGGTCAATATCCCATCTTACATAGCTCGCATAAAGCTCCTAGACATTTAGCAAGAGGGCGTTGTTAATAGGAGGGGGGGCGAAGTCGTGTCCCGGTGTGTGTATGAATGACAGTTTGTCAGAGACAGAGCATTCAGAACTATAAACACCCAAAGGTCAAGAGATGGCCCATTTCTAGATGCTGTAATTGAACCAGAGTGATTCCATTCAGGTTTAAGAGGAGGGAGATGTAAGGAGATGGTTTAAAACAAGCATAGGAAATCGGAGGGCAAAGGTCCACATCTCAGTGAGGAAAATAACTTACAGAAACCCAAGAGGTCATTGAAAGAGTCCTGAGGCATTGGAATAGAGAAAAACAGTGAGATTCACGAGACAGGTTGTCCTCACCTAGGATAAACATACTAATACCTGGTAATGGTAAAAGGCTATGTAAACACTAGGACATTAAACAATCCTTGGTGGTTTTTGGAGTCAGCACAGTAGGATGGTTTATGAACAGGAGATAAGACCAGTGGTGCTTACGTACAGAACAACACAGCCGAATAGTATAAAGATAGGTAGAGCTCTCAAGAGGGGATGGTCAGAGGTCCGTTGCCATGGGCAGTCCGCGAAGGCTAAGTCTGATCAACTTGGGATTGGCAGACAGATCAGGTTGTATTGATTGCTTGTCATTAATGTAATCTGTAGACAGTTGTATTATAACTATAATACTGTTGAATGTAACGTTGAAGACAGCTGTAGTGCAATACTGTGTAAGTCAATCAATTAAACTTTCTATATTATAACCACTAGGGCTAGAATCAAGTAAAGGTTATTATTGATGGATTAACAATCCACAGTTGAGACAGGAACGGGAGAAACCTGCTAACATATACTATGATCACTGTTCCCTAAATGTTACCCCTCTGACACTTGCTCCACTTGACCCACTTCATTCACCAGAACTAGATCCAGCAATGCCTCCTTCCACGTTGGGCCGGAAACATACTGATCAAGAAAGTTATCCTGAACATATTTCAGAAATTCCTCCCCCTCTCTGCCCTTTACACTATTACTATACCAGTCTATATTAGGACAGCTGAAATTCCCCATTATCATGCTCTATAGTTCCTGTACCTATCTGTAATTTCCCTGTAAATTTGCACCTCTATATCTTTCCCACTAATTGGAGGCCTATAGAATACACCCAGTAGTGTAATAGTGCCTCTATTGTTTCTTAATTCTACCCAAATAGATTCTGTCTTTGACCCCTCAAGGACATCCTCTCTCTCCAGCACTGCAATATTCTCCTTAATCAATACTGCCACCTCTCCTTTTTTTCCTTTCCTATCTTTCCTGAACACCTTGTATCCAGGAATATTTAGTACCCAATCCTGCCCTTTTTTGAGCCAGGTCTCCATTATCGCCATTATATCATATTCCTATTTGGCTATTTGCACCTGCAGCTCACCAACCTTATTTACCACACTTCATACATTTACAAACATGCACTGTAAACCTATCTTAGACCTTCTCGTATTCTCTCTCAGTCTGATCCCACCTAATACTGCACTATTTCTTTCTCTATTGCTATCTGTCTCTCCCAGTCATTTGTGCATCTTGTTTCTCCTTTCTAATGCTGGTGCCCATCCCTCTGCCAAATTAGTTTAAACCCTCCCCCACAGTACTAGTGAACCTCCCCGTGAGGACATTGGTCCCAGCTCTGTTGAGATGCAACCTGTCCATCTTGAACAGGTCTCTCCTGCCCCAGAACTGGTCCCAATGCCCCAAATATCTGAAGCCCTCCCTCTTGCACCATGTCTCTAATGTAAGATCACAAATATGGAAGATACTGTAAAAACACTATAAAACTACATGAAACAGGCTGCGAGATATGAAACAGTTAACCCCAGGTGCCAGTCAAAGAGACTCCAGCTTGGAGACTCATTTACATCAAACAACGATCCCCTGGCGAAGACATGTTAACATCGAGACAATGTGTAATCAAACTGAGCCTCTGAGCCATGCTCAGTCTCAGACAAGAACAGAAGGCCGTCCACACCTAAACAATGCTGTAAGCCATTGGCCCATCACAGTGAGGAATACCGCATTGTCCTGATGCTGTGCAGGTAGTGGGAAGGAGATAAGGAGTTGTCTCTCAACCTCACAGCTCTGCACAACTAAGGAGTTTTGAATCACCGAGATGCCAGGTGAAGAGGTGTCGATGTCAAGCAATCCAACAGATTGATAGCTGAAACCACAGATGAGGCCCAGGTGGGGTTTGCATGACTGGAACACTATAAGAAGGTACAACAGCAGCACGTGGAGGCTACAGTCAGGTGAAGACGGACGGAGATCAGTCACCTCCAGATCCAGGCCTACAATCAACATCGGTAACAACCAACCACGTGGGTGATTGTAAGTTCCAGGCAAACTACTAAGGGGGTTTGCACTGCAGAGGCTGCAGACAAGGGAAGAAGGACGGAAACTGGTCATTTCCAGGTCCAGGCCTACGATCAGCATCGGTAACAACTAGATGCATGGGTGATTGTAGGTTTCAGTCAAATCATAGAAGGGTTTGTACTGGGGTTTTCTTGGTCTAATAAACTGACAAGTTTGGGTTAAGCCAAAGCCTGTTTGTCGCGTGCAATTTTGTTCTTGTAATTCCGAGGTCCAAGAACTATGTAAGGCAGAAGGGAACGGAACACCTTACATTAGCCACGCATTAATCTGCCTCATCTTCCTATTTCTGTACTCACTTGCACGTGGCACTTGGAGTAATCTAGAGATTACTACCTTTTGTGGTCCTGCTTTTTAACTTCCTCCCTAGCTCCTGAAACTCTAGCTGCGGGACCTCATCCCTTTTCTTTCCTATGTTGTTAGTACACACATGGACCATGACTTCTAGCCGTTCCCCTTCCTCCCACAGATTGTTCTGCATTATCTCCATGATGTCCTTTATCCTGGCACCAGGGAGGCAACACACCATGTGGGACCCACGTTGGCAGTCACAGAAACTGTCTGTCCCCCCTCACTATTGAATCCCCTATGACGACTGCATTTCTACACTTCACTGTGCCCTCCTGTGCAGTCCTTCACCCCATGTGCCATGCTCAGGACTGCACTCCTTTGAGGTGTTGTCATCCTCACAGGTATGCAATGCTGAATACCGGTTTGAAAGTGCCACATACCCAGAAGATTCCTGCACTGCCTGCCTCTTCCTACCCTTTGGATGGCCACCCACTTGCTATCCTGAACTCTCTATGGCTGCGGGGTGATCACCTCCTGGAATGTACGATGCAGGAAACCTTCAGCTTCCCTTATGTTCTGCAGTGACTCCAGCCGCCAAATCATGTCTAATTAGAATTTGTGCTGAGATATTTAAACAAAAAAATGGAATGAGACTCCTCAATTTATTTTATTATTTTTATGGATTCAAACCCTGGTCCAAGAGGTGAAAAGATACTGGGTTACCCACTCTCCTCTGGGTGATCATTAGAATGTTCCCTTCTTCACACTGAAGAAGTGTTTGGACGCCTATTCCTATTGTAAGAAAATCCAAATATGGTTGCAACTAGTCCGTTTATTGTGTGATAAGTCTGAACATTGGTCTTAGTATACACAATGTTTGAGCAACAGCATACAAGAAAAGAAACAACAATTACCCCGTTCTTTCCCCGGGAAGATGGAAGTAACCTCATGGATCCACGTGCTATCCCTCTACAAGCCTAAGCTGTCTAAAGCCCCATTCTTATAGCGCTCTTGTCATGTACACACAAATTGTTGTTCACAGCTTTTAACTCATTTGCTCCAGACTGTGGACTGTGTAGGCCTCCCTTATCAGTGTCTGAACTCCCTTGATGCTTTGTTTCTCATCCTTGAAACAGATGTGCTGTAAAAACAAGCTTTAGAAGCATCCTTTGTTAGCTATATCCCTCTGCCTTATGGGTAGTTTAATTTGATCATTTCCATCTTTTTAGCTGTGTATGTGTTAATGCTTAATCTAATTTCTATAAGAGTGAGCTGGTTATATGTATAAGAACGCCTAACCCAAAAGTGAGTGGTTTATATGTTAAAAACAGCTGCACTAAACATAAGTTATATATACTAGAAAAATATCCTGTAAAAGGCTTAATCTTACACTATGGATGAATGAACTGTTAATCAAATGCTTGCCTCCCGTTTGATTATTGTAATAGTTGAGCGATGGAGAACTTGTGTAAGTAGAAGTATCCTGTTCAAAGTTATAACTCTTTTAAGCACCTCAATAACAACCAGAGAGAAGGGAACTACCAAACTCTAGCAATTATTATCACAACAATCAGTCCTCATTTTAATATTATAATTACAATAAAGACTTGCATTTGTATAGCACATTTCACGACCTCAGGACATCCCAAAGTGCTTTACAGCCAATGAAGTGCTTTAGAAGTGAAGTCACTGTAAAGCAGCAGCCAATTTGCACAGAGCAAGGTCCCACAAACAAAAATGAGATAAATGACCAAATGAGCACTGTGAGCTCCTCCGTTATTTCGGGAGCGATTTCTGGCTCATTGTATGGAGATGGGGAACTGTCATCATGGTCAGTTCAACCAATTGGAATAACCACTCCAGGCCAGTAGAGGAAAGCAAGCCTAACCCACAATGAACAGCTTCAATGGGGCACGTCATGGCAAAGGGCAAGCAGCACCCAATCATATTCTGGATGGTGAGCAAGGGCAGGTCTGGTGCATCTCATCATGAGTCAGTGTCCTCAGCAATCACTCTGGTGAAGTCAGAGTACCGCTCGTAACTGCTGGAGAAAAACCTAGATGCTGCACTAACATACGTTGTGTCTGATAAATTTATGCCAGAACTCCAAACTTTGATGAAAGAGAAAGACTGTAAAGTTTCACACTGAATGGTAGGAGATGTTTGTTAGGTAGACTTTCTGTATTGTGCTTAAGGTATTTTCTGCTAAAATTAGTGCAAGTGGATACACCTGAAAAGAGTCAGGATCTTATGGAGCGGAGCAGATTTAAAGAAAACATTAAAAAGATGAACCTTATGTGAGAAATATATATGAAAATCTGTGTTCTGTTAAACAGTTTACAGCTGCATCTCTATTTTCATCATTTTACTTCCTTTTTGTTCTTCATCCAGTAAAACAAAAAGAAGATCCCCTTACTGGTAAATGGGATTTGTACCATGACCTGCTTTCCATTTTTTTTTGCTGTATACGTCACATCATTCTACTGCAGTATTTTCTCATTTTTAAAGGGCCTAATTTGGTAATTGCAAGTTTATTAGTAAGTTTTTTACAGGTCCCGTGAAACTTTATGGGCATCAGTTACATTCATTTCTTCTTTTAATGCTACTTTTAAAGAAAGCCAGAAGACTTGCTGCTCTACTTCATCCTGAGGCCATTCCAAATAGGTTTTTGTATTCATCAGTTTCCTAAGCTTGCAGAATCTCTGAGGAATGGTCTCCTTTGGAATCGTCTCCAACAGAACAAGTATGGCTGTGTCATTGTTCTCATCAAATAGACGGAAATGAGTATAGTCAAGCTCGTACTTGCACCACTCACTTTGGACAAAATGTTGAGACAAAACAAATAGGGTTTTCCTGCTTTTTTCAATGGACTCAATGATATTGTCAATTATCCACTTCCCTGGGATGAAATCACGTTTATGAAGGCAGAGTGTCAGTGGTGGATGAGCACTTTCTAACTCTCTTACCAAGAAGGTTTCCACCCACTCTGAGTCCATCTCACTGTAAGAAACAAATGCATCATAACAAATATCATTATTCCTCACTTTCTTTGCTTTTCTCTTTGCCTGCAGCCATGCCCAGGTCATTTGGATATACCAGATCCCATGATATTTGTAGCATGTCAGTCCAATAATGGCTACTGCCAAAGACATGCCAACACACAGTAAGATTATAGACAATTGTGTGTGACAGTCAAAAAAAGAGCGTTTGGTATTTTGAACCAACATTCCCCTGAGAGTTAGAGGTGAATCACATACATAGTTTTCGGTTCGGTCCAACAGATGTACTGTTATGTGATGATTCATATAAAGCAGGAATTCACATGAACAAATGTAATTATTTTTTCCAGCCTCCAAAAATCCAAGCTTCTTAAACGCCATGATTTCTTCACCTGTGAGTGAGATGAGTTTATTGCTGCTGATCTTCAGAACTTCCATCTTTGGTAAATAACCTTCACCTGGTAAACTTTTAAACTTGTTATTGGACACATTGAGTTCTTTGAGAGATGGCAGATTAACAACAAAACTGCTGATGTCATTGTTACTTAAATCTAATACCTCAACATTTGGAGGGACACAATGTGATATACTTTTTATATCACAGCTCGAAAGGTTTAAAAATTGTAGATTTTCAGACCATTTGCATGAAGTCCTAGTGTCACTGAAGCTATTCTGGCTCAAATCTAAATGGGTAAGAGTAGAAAGTGTAGATAACTTTGGGCTTGTTATACCGAGGGATCTCAGAGCATTCTTTCTCAGAATAAGATAACGCAGAGAAGGCCAAGCTCCTAAACAAACCATTTCTCGCATAATTCCATCACTGAGCAAATTGTGTGTTAAGTCAAGATACTCCACATTTTTTAAATTTCTGGATGCAGTACAAGGCATCAGAAACATATTTAGTTTTGTCAATGTAACACTTTTAATGGGTTTGAATAGAGGACTGATACCTGAAATATCATAGAATATATAAAAGTGTTTAATGGATATATTATTTAATGTTAATGAATCAAGTGAGTTATTTTTTATATTGTCTATCTTGGGCCATTTCCCAGTTCCTGAAAGCACAGAGTCTTTCACTACTAGTTCAGATAGTTTTGTGTTTTTCACACAATTTATAAAAGTCAATATAGTATTGTCAGTAAGAAAAGTATTGCTGAAGGTGAATTTCCTCAGTAATGAATTAGCTGGTACTGAAAATATCTGACTGTCACTCTTGTCAGGAAATGTTATGTCTCTCAGCTCTAAGTGGGTGGTGGATCCTGACAAATCTGCTAGAATCTGCTGAGCTTGGACTGGTGTCTTCAGAAATGTGTAATGCAAACTCAAAACAACGTGTCTTATATTTCTGAAAGAACTGAAACTTCCTTTTTGATACGAATCTAACTTATCTGCTGTTAAAACAAATTCATCCAGATGTGTAATTCCTACAAAGTCATCTTTCTTTAGAAGAGCGAGGGAAGGATTGCCAAATTCTAACCATCTGAGTCTTGTCAGATTTGAGAAAATTCTCCCTGATCCCAGATTCGTGTAATCATTCCCTAAAATGTTGAGGTATTGTAATTTGGAAAGATGCTTAAACCAATTCGGTGACAGTTGGGTTAAAAGGTTATCAGACAAGTCGAGGTACTCCAGGTCTGTGTTGAGCTGGAATGCCTGGTCAGCAATAGATTGGATTCGATTTGATTGCAATAGAAGTTTTTTGAGTTTCACATATGTCATGAAATCAGTGTCCTTAATCTGTGAGATGTTGTTGTGGGATAGATCAAATCCAAATACATTTCCCAACACATGTGGAATACTCTCTAACTTCACCGAAGAGCAGTTGCAGAAGTTGTTGTAGTCACATTTTTGACACACGTTGTATGGAGCGTCCTCGTCTAAGAAAGTTGTATGTATGAAAATACACAGAATAAGCAGGATCCACAGAGATCTCATTCAGACGTGTCTGAAATGGAAAAATAATACCAGTATTAGTACAATGCAACATTTTGAGTCTATTGCTTTGTTAGAAATATATCTAGATGGAATTGCTAGAGTTTTTCGTTGAACTCTGCAGGATGCTGTTATAACTTTCATGCATAGAAAACACCACTTAAACGGTGTCTCTTCTCTGTTTTTGTGCTTCCAGTAACCTCAAGATTCCAGTCAAGGTGTCACATGCCATTTAAGGGTGAGCAAGGTGAAGTAGATAACTAAGAAGTTGTTAGATATGTTGGAACTCTCATGTGCAGTTCCCAATTCCACACGGCTGAATTGGTGGGTTCAGTTTTGCCACTGTTGGGCATTGCTGAGAGGAGCTTCTACAGCAGGAAGTGGGGGAAGGGGAAGTTCGAAGGGAGTCAGCACTGGGTTGTTCTGTATTTCATGGCAGCTAGCATGGGAACATGTTTCCTGCTGATGCAGTTTATACATTGTCTAGGGAGACATGGGGTGAGAAAACAATTCGGATAAAATTAAGTTCAGCAGAGTAAGAGGCCTGTGACACCCGAATTTGAAAGATCAAGAGCAATCTTGTATTTTCAAAGATTGGAAGAAAGGTTTTCCATTGAGTTAATCAGTAATTTTTCAGTAATAACCTTAGTGGTCTGGATTCGGAAAGCTGCTACTGGAATGGGTAGATGTTTTGTGTTCTTTATGATTTTGGAGAAAAATGGCAATTTTATGATGGAGAGGATATGGGGTCAGAAGCTCAACTTTGGGTTGAGTAGAACGTTGATGTTGCAAACAGTCTGGTTTAGCCTGAGACAATGGCCGGGGAGGGGCATGGAATCGATGGCAAGGGTATGGAGTTTGTAGCGGGAGCCAAAGGCGATGGCTTTCGTCTTTCTGATGTTTACCTGGGGGAAATTTGGAAATGTCTACAGTAATGACAATGTTTTCAAGTGCGGAGATCCAGAGGTGCATAACACAGGCAAGACAAACACCAGTGGTGCAGCCAAAAACCATACTAGAAACCATGCAGTGGCCAAAATTTTCAGATGCTGGGTAATTTGAGAGTTAGCAGCAGCTTCCATAGCTTTATCACCAATGTCAAGGCAAAAAGACAGTAGTTAGAAGGGTAAGATTACCTTAGGGATAGGGTGAACACAAGCAAATTTCCAAGCAAAAGGAAAGGTTAACTGGGACTACAAGAGATTCTTCAAGAAGTTATCAAACACACAAATTGCCATAGAATGTTTATTTGTGGTAGATTGGTTGTGAGAGACAACAGAGGTGAATTTTCACACAGGTTCTCCCGCTTGTTGGCCGTAACTTCGGAGGAAGATCCGTGGAAAACCGAGAAAAATTGCGTAGACATTGTTTTCGGGGTTTCCGCAGGTCTTACTCCGAAGTTAAGGCAGACGAGTGGGAGACCTTTTGCAGATATTCACCCCCAATGTTACAGACAATGGCAGTAGCACTGCTGTGAGCACTGGGGAAATGTTCAACCACTAGAATCACGACATTAAACAGAAGTCACATCCCCCTCATACAGCGTGTAAAGAAATTAACTTTTCACTTTACATTTTCAATTGATTTTGTTTTTTATCATAGTTGAAAGGTTCATAGAGGTAGGCACAATGATTGTCATGATTACACTGCGTTACTGATTATGCTATTGGATTCCTAATTTGCAGCCATAGGGAGGCACCAAGAGGAGGCCAAGCACCACTCACAAGGAGGCAGAACTGGGTGGAAATGACACAGTGAATGCGGAATGGGAGTGCACCAACTACTCACCCTTTCAGAAGGTACGTGACCTCACCACCACCTCTCTCGACCCCTCCACTGCCTCTGTGTTGTCAGACTGTTTGCAACCTCGGCGTCCTCTTTGACCCTGAGCTGACCTTCCGACCCCATACCCTCTCCATCACCAAGTTCGCATACTTCCACCTCTGTAATATCCCCCGTCTCTGGCCATGCCTTAGCCCATCTGCTGTTGAAACCATCATCCATGCTTTTATTACCTCCAGACTCAACTATTCCAAAGCTCTCCTGTCCAGCTTCCCATCTTCCACCCTCCATAAACTTGAGCTCATCCACAACTATGCTGTTCATATCCTAATTCGCACCTATCCTGTTCACCCATCACTGTGCTTGCTGACCTACATTGGCTTCTGGTCCCCAAACGCCTCCATTTTAAAATTCATCCCCATGTTCAAATTACTCCATGGTCTCACCCCTACATATATCTGTAATCTCCTCCACCCCTACAACCCTCCGGGAATTCTGCGTTCCTCCCTTCCTTCACACCACCGTTGGCGGCCGCATCTTCAGCCGTCTAGGCTCCAAGCTCTGGAATTCCCTCCCTGAACCTCTCCACCTCTCTGTCCTCCTTTAAGACCATTCTTAAAACCAACCTCTTTGGTCACCTGTCCTAGTATCTCCTTTTTTGGCTCGGTGTTAATTTGTTTTTCTGATTACACTCCTGTGAAGTGCCTTGGGATGTTTTACTATGATAAAGATGCTTTATAAATGCAAATTGTTGTTGTTAGTAACAAAGCAGCTAAATTAAGGGGTGCAACTATTACCCCAATCTAAGAGGATGCTCTTTGCTTTGCTCCGAACAGCTTGCTGGCAGAACTTGCTGCCTGGTAGGCACAGGGCCTGCTTGTCTGTTTAATCCTGTCTGTAGTTAAGTCAAAGCATTCACATTTTCTGCTTTGGAGGGAGCTGCTCCATCAGTCACCACATCTGTCTGGAGTGTGGTAAATGAACAACATTGATTTTAATGCAGGCATGCTGCTAAGTGATTGCCTGATAGGTTTCTCATTCAGCCACTCTTCCCAATGCAGCTGCCTCCAACAAGCAATGTTGAATTCACTAAAGCGAGTTATGGAACAATCATGAAGCTAACGCAGGGTCTCCACCATGAGATCCACTTCACTAATCGAAGTGCTGGTGCCCATAAATTCAAAATTAAATCAGCAATATCCGTGTCACTATGAACTCCTGGATCCCAGACAGAAAATTTCTGTGTAATTCTATCGAAAATGTATTTAGTAATGTGGGAAAACCAGAGAAAGATAGCTAAACAAATAACTCTCCACACAACTAAATGTTTTACACCTGGCATGTGTCCAATCTGTCCACAGGACAGGTGGGCTTCCTCATCCAATCCCATTATAAGCCCCTAAAAATAACATTTATAACACATTAAACGATAAATTCAGTAATTCTGAAAAAATAAATTACAAAACATATATCCCATCTTCCAGGTCCTCTAGTAACTTTCTCCCACACAGGCCTTTCCTCTTTTAAGAGCTTTGGGTTTGCCTTGTAGAGTACAAGAGTAAGGGAGTCTTGCTGCAATTGTACAGGGCTTTAGTGAGACCACACCTGGAGTACTGTGTACAGTTTGGGTCTCCTTACCTAAGGACGGATATACTTGGCTCATTCAATTGATTCCTGGGATGAGAGGTTTGTCCTGTAAGGAGAGATTGAGTAGAATGGGCCTATATTCTCTGGCGTTTAGAAAAATGAGAGGTGATCTCATTGAAACATATAAAATTCTGAGAGGGCTTGACAGGGTAGATGCTGAGAGGTTGTTTCCCTTGGCTGGAGAGTCTAGAATTAGGGGACATAATCTCAGGACAAGGGGTCGGACATTTAGGATTGGGATGAGGAGGAATTCTCAACCCCAGAGGGCTGTGCATGCTCAGTCATTGAGTACATTCAAGATTGAGATTGAGATTGAGATGTCTTTGCGAATGGAAATCCGTTTCCAGTGGCGTGCCACAGGTCTCAGTGTTGGGTCCCTTGCTGTTTGTGGTATATATTCATGATTTGGACTTGAATGTAGGGGGCATGATTGGCAAATTTGCAGATGACACAAAATTTGACCGTGTAGTTGATAGGGAAGAGGATAGCTGTAGACTCCAAGAAGATATCAATGGGTTGGTGGAATGGGCGGAAAAGTGGCAAATGGAGTTCAACCCGGAGAAGTGTGAGGTAATGCACTTAGGAAGGGCAAACAGTAAAAGGGAATACGCAGTAAACGGGAATATATTGAGAGGGGTAGAGGAAATGAGAGACCTTGGAGTGCATGCCTTATGAGGAAAGAATGAACAGGTTGGGTCTATACTCATTGGAGTTTAGAAGAATGAGAGGAGATCTTATTCAAACATACAAGATTCTGAGGGGACTCGATAGGGTAGATGCTGAGAGGATGTTACCCCTCATGGGGGAATCTAAAACTAGGGGGCATAGTCTCAGAATATGTGGTCGCCTGTTTAAGATGGAAATGAGGAGGAATTTCTTCTCCTAGAGGGTCGTGAATCTTTGGAATTCTTTACCCCAAAAAGCTGTGGAGGCTGAGTCATTGAATACATTCAAGGCTGAGTTAGACAAACTTTTGATCAGCAAGGGAGTCAAAGGATATGGGGAAAAGGCGGGAAAGTGGAGTTAAGGCAGAAGATCAGCCATGATCTGATTGAACAGCAGAGCAGGCTCGAGGGGCTGTATGGCCTACCCCTGCTCCTATTTCTTATTTCTTATGTAACGCTGGATTTTGATCTTTGAACTGGACCTGGGGCCATCATGTTTCATGTACCTCTGCCCATGAAGTTCAGTGTCCGTAGTTGCTGTTTTTTTATTCACTTCTCAGTGCCATGTGCGTACTTGGTCGCATTAACCCGGCTTCTGGACATGTGAAATCGCAATGTTTCCTACCATTCCGCACCTTTGTAATTTCCAGCCAGGGGAGATCCACTACGGATAAACTTAACTGTTCCATATTAGTGATGAAGCACAAATACTTTCCAAGTGCACCAATCTCTGAGCTCAAGCAGTGAAAGAATACTAAGGAAGAGCTGTTTGCCAACACAAAATTAATCAGATTATCTTTATTAGTAAGATCGCTCTTAAATGTTTGGGCTGTCAATTGATAAAATGGGTATATTTATGGGACCATTGAAGAAATCACTGCTGCAAGATTAGTGTGGTGCTTTACTGTTTCTAATGAAGAAAAGCAAAACCAAAGTGCACATTAAATGAAAATAAAAAAACACCAGTCAAGAGACACTAATATAGACACGACAACGGCAAAACAACAAGCCCAGTCGACCCTGCAAGGTCCTCCTTACTAACATCTGGGGGCTTGTGCCAAAATTGGGAGAGCTGTCCCACAGACTAGTCAAGCAACAGCCTGACATAGCCATACTTACAGAATCATATCTTTCAGCCAACGTCCCAGACTCTTCCATCACCATCCCTGGGTATGTCCTGTCCCACCGGCAAGACAGAACCACCAGAGGTGGCGGTACAGTGATATACAGTCAGGAAGGAGTAGCCCTGGGAGTCCTCAACATTGACTCTGGACCCCATGAAATCTCATGGCATCAGGTCAAACATGGGCAAGGAAACCTCCTGCTGATTACCACCTACCGTCCTCCCTCAGCTGATGAATCAGTCCTCCTCCATGTTGAGCACCACTTGGAGGAAGCACTGAGGGTAGCAAGGGCACAAAATGTACTCTGGGTGGGGGACTTCAATGTCCATCACCAAGACTGGCTTGGTAGCACCACTACTGACCGAGCTGGCCGAGTCCTGAAGGACATAGCTACTAGACTGGGCCTGCGGCAGGTGGTGAGCGAACCAACACGAGGGAAAAACATACTTGACCTCGTCCTCACCAATCTACCTGTCGCAAATGCATCTGTCCGTGACAGTATTGGTAGGAGTGACCACCGCACAGTCCTCATGGAGATGAAGTCCCGTCTTCGCACTGAGGACACCATCCAACGTGTTGTGTGGCACTACCACCGTGCTAAATGGGATAGATTCAGAATGGATCTAGCAGCTCAAAACTGGGCATCTATGAGGCATTGTGGGCCATCAGCAGCAGCAGAATTGTATTCCAGCACAATCTGTAACCTCATGGCCCGGCATATTCCTCACTCTACCATTACCAACAAGCCAGGGGATCGACCCTGGTTCAATGAGGAGTGTAGAAGAGCATGCCAGGAGCAGCACCAGGTGTACCTAAAAATGAGGTGCCAACCTGGTGAAGCTACAACTCAGGACTACGTGCATGCTAAACAGCGGAAGCAACATGCTATAGACAGAGTGAAGCGATTCCACAACCAACGGATCAGATCAAAGCTCTGCAGTTCTGCCACATCCAGTCGTGAATGGTGGTGGACAATTTAACAACTAATGGGAGGAGAAGGCTCTGTAAACATCCCCATCCTCAATGATGGCGGAGTCCAGCACGTGAGTGCAAAAGACAAGGCTGAAGCGTTTGCAACCATCTTCAGCCAGAAGTGCCGAGTGGATGATCCATCTCAGCCTCCTCCTGATATCCCCACCATCACGGAAGCCAGTCTTCGGCCAATTCGATTCACTCTACGTGATATCAAGAAACGGCTGAGTGCACTGGATACAGCAAAGGCTACGGGCCCCGACAACATCCCAGCTGTAGTGCTGAAGACTTGTGCTCCAGAACTAGCTGCGCCTCTAGCCAAGCTGTTCCAGTACAGCTACAACACTGGCATCTACCCGACAATGTGGAAAATTGTCCAGGTATGTCCTGTCCACAAAAAGCAGGACAAATCCAATCCGGCCAATTACCGTCCCATCAGTCTACTCTCAATCATCAGCAAAGTGATGGAAGGTGTCGTCGACAGTGCTATCAAGCGGCACTTACTCACCAATAACCTGCTCACCGATGCTCAGTTTGGGTTCCGCCAGGACCACTCGGCTCCAGACCTCATTACAGCCTTGGTCCAAACATGGACAAAAGAGCTGAATTCCAGAGGTGAGGTGAGAGTGACTGCCCTTGACATCAAGGCAGCATTTGACCGAGTGTGGCACCAAGGAGCCCTAGTAAAATTGAAGCCAATGGGAATCAGGGGGAAAACTCTCCAGTGGCTGGAGTCATACCTAGCACATAGGAAGATGGTAGTGGTTGTTGGAGGCCAATCATCTCAGCCCAGGACATTGCTGCAGGAGTTCCTCAGGGCAGTGTCCTAGGCCCAACCATCTTCAGCTGCTTCATCAATGACCTTCCCTCCATCATAAGGTCAGAAATGGGGATGTTCGCTGATGATTGCACAGTGTTCAGTTCCATTCACAACCCCTCAAATAATGAAGCAGTCTGAGCCCACATGCAGCAAGACCTGGACAACATCCAGGCTTGGGCTCATAAGTGGCAAG
This sequence comes from Heptranchias perlo, assembly GCF_035084215.1. Classification (NCBI taxonomy): domain Eukaryota; kingdom Metazoa; phylum Chordata; class Chondrichthyes; order Hexanchiformes; family Hexanchidae; genus Heptranchias; species Heptranchias perlo. The sequence continues at coordinate 139,588,878 of NC_090325.1, forward strand.
TAACATTAGCGCCAGATAAGTGCCAGGCAATGACCATCTCCAACAAGAGAGAGTCTAACCACCTCCCCTTGACATTCAACGGCATTACCATCGCCGAATCCCCCACCATCAACATCCTGGGAGTCACCATTGACCAGAAACTTAACTGGACCAGCCATATAAATACTGTGGCTACAAGAGCAGGTCAGAGGCTGGGTATTCTGAGGCGAGTGACTCACCTCCTGACTCCCCAAAGCCTTTCCACCATCTACAAGGCACAAGTCAGGAGTGTGATGGAATACTCTCCACTTGCCTGGATGAGTGCAGCTCCAACAACACTCAAGAAGCTCGACACCATCCAAGATAAAGCAGCCCGCTTGATTGGCACCCCATCCACCACCCTAAACATTCACTCCCTTCACCACCGGCGCACTGTGGCTGCAGTGTGCACCATCCACAGGATGCACTGCAGCAACTCGCCAAGGCTTCTTCGACAGCACCTCCCAAACCCGCGACCTCTACCACCTAGAAGGACAAGAGCAGCAGGCACATGGGAACAACACCACCTGCACGTTCCCCTCCAAGTCACACACCATCCCGACTTGGAAATAGATCGCCGTTCCGTCATTGTCGCTGGGTCAAAATCCTGGAACTCCCTTCCTAACAGCACTGTGGGAGAACCATCACCACACGGACTGCAGCGGTTCAAGAAGGCGGCTCACCACCACCTTCTCGAGGGCAATCAGGGATGGGCAATAAATGCCGGCCTCACCAGCGACGCCCACATCCCGTGAACGAATAAAAAAAAAGACTTGCCAGTGAGTTTTCCCCAACCAGGCCAAGTGCTCTGCTCCGCAGCCCATGCCCCAAACTATCTGTGAGGAACACCACTTACTACTTATCACTTTAATTTATTTAGTGATTCTGCAGCAGTCCGTATTAGTTTTTTTTTATGTGCTCATTAAAGTGAAGGATGTAAGGGATGTTTGAGGTTGGGAATGGAACTCTTCCCGATTCAGGCACCCATTGTCGGCATCAAGTACTTCCAGGTCAGGTATAACACCACCAGCTGCTGAGTAATGCTCCCTTTCCACTGTCCCAACAACATGCCTCAGCCCCAACCTCAGAAGTGCACTCATTACCAAACAAGTGAAATATTTTTCCCATTACCCACAGCAGCCTCTCTGAGTGAAATTGTAAATTAGTGCTGAATTAGGGACAGATCAGTTCTTGTCACATTTCAGGAGCTCTGACTACTTTTCCATGGTAGAATCTTGTTATAATTTATATTAAAATTATAGTTTACAATGGGTTTCACTCATAGAGCAGCCAGTGCTGGAAATCTGTAGTACAACTAGAAAACCACTTGAGCTTGAGACAATTGAAGTAATTTAGCTCTTCCTGTGGACCATCCAAGTTCATCATTTTAGGAAGGTCTATTGATCTGAGCTCAACAGGACCTATTTCACCCTAGGGGGAGACAGTAGATGGCCGAATTGACAGAGCTCCTGGCCATTCCCCAGACAAGGAGAGCTAGGAGAGGTTCAGATGTTAAGCTGCTGGTTTCCTGTCCAGCTATGGAATATAGAAAGAAAAAAGAGGTGAGAACATGATCTAATTCAGTTGAGAAGATCTGTTGAAGGAGACAGACAGCGAATGGGCCGATGCTCCTTAAGTTAGAGCTGACTAAAGTCAGAGGTAGCTTTGGTCAGAAAAGTTATATTTAGCCTGCTAACATGTATAGGGGTGACACCCGATGATAATGAATTTGGAAATTAATTTTGGGCCGTTTTCGGCAGCGCGCTGGGGGTGTGTGCCAGAAGCCAGAGGCTCAAGGCTCACCTGAAATTGGGTCACGAGCCTCATCAGCATAATGCCGGTAGGACTGCTTTATGTTTCCCTTAAAACACATCCATGTGCTCCTCTGGTTTAGAGGCTGATTTTTTTATTATTACACTGAAAAAGGGGCAGAAGACAAACAATTTTTTTTAAGAGTCCTACCCACTAGCCGCCTAAGGTCCGCCCATCGCACTTTTCAAGCTGGCCTCAAAATGGGCGCTAGCACTTCCACCCAAAAGCCTTATTTAAATTTTAAATCAAGGTCCTACGCCCATTGTAGGACCCCGATGTGGTTTTTGCAAGCCCTGCCCATTGGTCCCTGGCATGGAGCGACCCAACCCGTTGGTACACAAAAATCGCATCAGGCTCCTACAATGGGCATAGGACTTCGATTTAAATATTTAAATAAAGCTCCCACCTGTTTCGGATGGGAGCGTTGGCCTCCAATTTCAAGGCCCGCTCATAAATTGAGTGTGGCAGGCCATGGACAACCGGTAGTCAGGACTCTCTTTTCATTTTATTTTTCCTACTGCCCCGTTTTCCCACAAAAACAAGGCAATAATCATACAAAAATCAGCCCGTGTCTATGTTTTTCTCCAAACCAAATAGTCTAATCCCAACTCCAGCTCACTCCCCATAGCCTTTAATGTTCCTCTTTTTCAAGCAACTAATTCCCTTTTAAAAGTACTTATGTACCTTATCATTTATTGCAAGGGGAATGGAATATAAAAGTAGAGATGTTTTGCTACAGTTGTACAGGGCATTGGTGAGACCACATCAAGAATACTGCGTGCAGTTTTGGTCTCCTTATTTAAGAAAGGACATAATTGCTTTGGAGGCGGTTCAGAGAAGGTTCACTGGACTGATTCCTGGGATGAGGGGGTTATCTTATGAGGAAAGGTTGGACAAGTTGGGACGGTATACATTGGAGTTTAGAAGAATGAGAGGTGATCTTATTGAAACATATAAGGTCCTGAGGGGACTTGAAGGGGTAGATGCTGAGAGGATGTTTCCCCTTGTGGGAGAGACTAGAACTAGGGGCCACAGTTTAAAAATAAGGGGTCTCCCATTTAAGACAGAGATGAGGAGAATTTTTTTCTCTCAGAGGGTTATGAGTCTGTGGAACTCCCTTCCCCAGAGAGCGGTGGAGGCAAGGTCATTGAATATTTTTAAGGCTGAGTTAGATAGATTCCTGATTAACAAGGGAGTCAAAGGTTATAATAGGTAGAGGGGAAAGTAGGGTTGAGGTCACAATCAGATCAGCCATGATCTTATCTAATGGCAGAGCAGGCTCGAGGGGCCGAATGGCCTACTCCTACTCTTAATTCGTATATTCGTATGTTCGTAAGTATGCTTCAACAATGGTATGTGATAGAAATTCTATTTAAAGAGATTTTTCGAACCTTCCTTTTAATTCTTTTTGTAATCATCTTAAACTTGAAGCCTCTCATTATTGTCTCATTAACCAGTGAAAACATTCTATCCCTATTTATTATATCATAACCTTTCATAATCTTGAAGACTTCTATCAGGTCATCCCTTAACCTTCCCAGCTCCCCTGAAAATCACCTTAATTTCTCAAGTCTCTTTTTATAATTATAATCCCTCATCCCTGGTAACAGTTTGAATAATTCCAAATTATAAACATACTTACAAGTCAGAGTTTGGGTTTAGCAAAGAGGTTAAAGAAAGAGCCAGGAAAACAAACACTTTTCAAATTATTAATTATGAGAAAACACATATAAAAGCAGTACTGTGGATGATTTTAGGGATAAACTTCATGTGGTTAATTTCTTTTCTGCATACTCCAAGTAGACAGCACTGAATCACTGTCTGTTTCTGAAGCTGAGAGGCTGAAATATCACCACATAATCAGTGGACTTGTGCTGTTATACAACAGAACTAAAAGTTAGCTAGAATCTGATTGGATAGAAACTCTTCTATCACTCGCCCATGGATTTCCTATTTTCCTACATTTGACTGGGCAGCCTTGATGTTTAATTTTCACACCAAATGTACTTGGAGTACGCTACCTGAAACATTTCCAGACTAAAGTGAATAAAGTGTTCAGAATAAATGTTTAACCTTCGGTGAATATTCAGATGATTCCAACTCACGATGATTTCTACTTCACAGAAGTGCCACACAACAGTTCTTGCTGGAAGAAATCCAAGGTCTGATTCTCCAGTTAAAGAAACCTGCAATTCAAACATTTTTTAAAAGGCAGCCAGATTTTTTTACTACATGTAATCCGCTCTCTGGGAGTTCGATTAGCAAAATATTACATTCCGCCTAGCGTAACAAACTCAGACAAAAACAAACAGGATATGGAACAAAGACAGGATACAAAAGTTATATTGAACAATAACTGTTGAGGTCGTTCATGTTAACACAAACTTTCTCACTTACCAACACCAAAAACTTGAGATACGGAGGCACTAAAATCTTGTTGAACGTAAAGAAGCTTTGGTGAGGATTTAATCTAGGAACTGGAAATAAACTATCAGAAAATAGGAAAGTTGCATCACCATCGGGAGGAACTACAAGCAGATGGTATTGAGAAATATTTGTGTTGACACTGTGAGCACCGGAAAACGTTCAGCTTTCAAAATATGCACCACTTTCGTTTGATGCAATATTTTAAAATTGTTATTTTTTGACTATAGAGTGTTATGAAGAAAAATCTGAGGACTGCACGGTACCAAAAAAAGATTTGTTTTTAAAAGAAAATCACCAAATTTTGTTGACATTGATTTTGTTGTATAGATGGTACTGCAATGAACATAAACTTAAAGCCCTAGTCAGCTGAAAGTATCAGACAGCTACTGATTGCCGTCAGATGAGAACTATTGTTGTACCGTCAGCTGTGGCTTAGTGGTAGCGCTCTCGTTTATGAAGGTTGTGAGTTCAAGTCCTACTCCAGAGATTTAAGCACAAAAGCTAGGCTGATACACCATGCTGCACTGTTGGAGATGCTGTCTTTCAGATGAGACGTTAAACCAAGGCCCCATCAGACCTCTCGGGTGAACGTAAAAGATCCCATGGCACTATTTCGAAGAAGAGCAGGGGAGTTCTCCCTGGTGTCCTGGCCAATATTTATCCCTCAACCAACATCACGAAAAACAGATTATCTGGTTATTATCACATTGCTGTTTGTGGGACCTTGCTGTGCGCTGATTGGCTGCCACGTTTCCTATATTACAACAATGACAATACTTCATTGGCTGTGAAGCACTTTGGGATGTTCGGAGGTTGTGAAACACACTATATAAATGCAATTTCTTTCTTTTAGTACTGGGGGCTATCAGGTAGTTTTAGTGTCTGAAACAGCCCACCCCAAAAATTCTGTTTAAATTCCTCCCATTTGACTTTCTGGGTAAATTTTTGCTGGATAGAATGTTGTACCGTTTGCATCACTAACTGAAGGGCATTTTTTAACTTTTCCGACTGGGAGCAGCCACCCATTGTAGAAGCTGCCTGATTTTGGGTGAGTTCTATAAAGGATGGGCAATCTGCTTTGCCAAGTTACTGCCCAGGTGGCGATGCTGAAAATGACCTCCACTGTTTCTTCCTTAGGATTCACATTAACTATGTAAAAAGTAAAAAAATAACCGACAAGGATCAGTGAATATCGTCGCATCACAAGTCACGTTACTGTGCAGTTCTCGGTTACCAGAAAATCAGAGAGGGCGTCACCCAGGCTGCTCTGGTTTACCTCCTAGAGGCCCATTCAGAGCCAGATGAAGAATTCGTGGGGTCCTGGTTAAGGAGAACATTCAGGGTCACTCCGTATTCCCGCACAACACCCACCCCCCCACCATCCATTGAAACACAAACTCTGCCTCAACCCCTCTGATAGTATTTTTAAATGCTAAAATGTTTTGATCCGTGGTTTTGTGCAGTTTTCCTACATTATGGTGAGTTTTACCAGAGGTCCCATATTTGCCCGGGCAATCATCCATCCCCCCCTCTCTTTGCCCCTGCACAGCAAGGCTGGCTGCTTGGGAACGAGGGTTGTCCCCTGCACACTCGGCTCATGGTTCCTCTCAGGTACTCATGTTCGGTGGCCGAACTGTGCTACAATCAGATCCACAAGTATTGAACAGACTATTGGAGTTCTCAAACAACGTCTCCGGTGCCTGGACAGGTCTGGTGGCTTCCTCCAATACAACCCAGAAAGTGTGTCCAGTATGATAGTGGTTTGCTGCATGCTGCATTGCTTTGCTCTGTAATGGGGACAACACATGGAGCCACCACTGGATGAGGATGTTCAGCAAGGTGAGGGAGGCAATACTGATGACATAGAGGATGACGAAGAAGCAGGAGGGTTCCAACAGCAGCTGGCGGCAGTGTTCTTCGGCAGCAGCTTATTGAAGAGCACTTCAGCCAAATAATTTCCGCCCTCTGCATTAACAGACATATCCAACACCTTTCTTGGTCCTTGCACCCTCCAATAAACCATACCTGCCCAATGACTAACATTGATATACATGTCACCTGACATTGCATTGTCACCAACTACTATTAGTCTGCACAGTGGGACTAATTGGATAGGTCTTTCAAAGAGCTGGCACAAGCACGATGGGACAAATGGCCTCCTTCTGTGCTGTATGATTCTACGATTCTAAAAAGAAATCAAAAGGGCTAATGGAATGTTAGCCTTTATCACAAGGGGGCTGGAATACAAAAGTGGGGAAGTGATGCTTTAGTTGTACAGAGCTTTGGTCAGACCCCATCTGGAGTACTGAGTTCAGTTTTGGGCACCGAACCTCAGCAAAGATATACTGGCCTTGGAGGGGAAACAGCGCAGATTCTCCAAAATAATATCAGGGCTTAAAGGGCTAACTTACAAGGACAGATTGTTTAAACGTGGTTTGTATTCCCAGAACAGAGAGTTCGGGGGTGGGGATTGTAGGGCTAGAGGAGGTTACAGAGTCAAGAGGGGAGAGGGTTTCAAGGGATTTAAACATAAGCATGAGAATTTTAAATTGGAGGCATTGGAAGTATGTTAGCCAATGTAGGTCAGCAAAGGCAGCAATGATAGGTGAGCAGACTTGGTGCAGGATAGGATACAGACAATAGAATTCTAGATGAGCTGAAATTTATGGAGGGTGGAGGTTGGAAGGCCGGCCAGGAGAGCATCGGTGTAGTCGTGTCTGGAAGAGACAAATTCATGGATGAGGTAGGGGTAGAGGTGGACGATATTACAGAGGTGAAAGTAGGCGGTCTTTGTGATGAAGAGGATTAGGGGTCGTAAGCTCAGTATAGGGTAAAATAGGACAACCATGGGTGCGAACAGTCTGAACAATAGCCAAGGAGGAGGCTGGAATTGGAGGCGAGGGTATGGAGTTTGCGGTGGGAACCAAAGATGATGGCTATGGTCTTCCCAATGTTTAACTGCAAGAAATTGCAGCTCCTCCAAGACTAACACGATGGCAGTGGAGGGGTTGAAAGAGGGTGAAGAGGTAATCCTGTGTGTTATCAGTGTACATGTAGAAGCTGATTCCATGGGGGGAATTTTAACCCCTCAAGATGGGCAGGAGAGGGGCAGGGGAGTTAAATTCGGAAAAATCTGAAACCTGACCCAAAACCACCACGAACGTGCCTACTTCCGGCTAAACGGAGCGGATTGGGGGACAGGCAAGTAACCTGCTCCCGAGAAGTGGGTCAGTAATTTAAATATGTTAATGAGGCTGCGTGCCTTAGATTTTAACAGACTTTTACATTAACGGCCGCTGTTCATTCGCCGCTCACAGCAAAATCTGGCCCAATATAACTGAGCACGCTTAAACTCTGAATAGGAACTAAACCATCGCAAATATTGAAGATGAAAAGCCCATCAAAAATAAACTGGAGAGAAAGAGAGGGCCCTCCACTGAATTGAACTGCTAAACAAACCTTCAGCACAAAGAGAATAAACAAAGCTGTCTTTCAGGAAAATATGTTTTGTTATGTTTTAGGGTTTTACTCAGGCATATTCTTCATACTCAGTGACAAAGGCCACCCCTATAAGTAATCACTCTCTACAAACTGGAGTGTACCTTTATATGCCCATTATGTGGTAATGTAGTGAGCACCGGGATTGAACAGAAACCCTTGTTACTGTATTTAGCTTACTGGATGCGTCATGAGTCCTCTCATGATCTTAGAAAATTGTAAAATAAATATTCTATCAGACCAGACTTCAAGTTACAAACAGCAGAATAGGTTTACTGTCAATAAGCAGCAGTAAGACCAATGCAGCAGATCACAGCATTTTACTAAGTATTTAAGTCCTGCTCCTTCCTCAGATACAAAAAAAATTATAAATAAACATGACACTTCACTACCTCTAGTGATATTAAGCCTGAACTCCGTGCAGTCACTCTCTGAGATTCATATGACTTACGGAATCTTGACATGCCACCTCCACATACGCTATAGTATGAGTAGCACCAGTGAACTGGGACCTCAGACCCTGAGATATACCACTGGGACTTTTTGAAGTTAAAAGCTGGGTTATAGGAAAGCAATAGGTGCCTTCCATAGTGGAAACAAGTTTATCAACTTAAAGCAAGGGACATCATTTGATTAACACTTTAGCTAGCCTCACAGGTACTATTATTTTGGTTGACGATAATACTATATTTTTTGGTAGTTAGAAATTTATGCCTTTTTTAAAATTCGGTCATGGGATGTGGGCGTCGCTGGCGAGGCCGGCATTTATTGCCCATCCCAAATTGCCCTTGAGAAGGTGGTGGTGAGCCGCCTTCTTGAACCGCTGCAGTCCGTGTGGTGACGGTTCTCCCACAGTGCTGTTAGGAAGTTCCAGGATTTTGACCCAGCAACGATGAAGGAACGGCGATATATTTCCAAGTCAGGATGGTGTGTGACTTGGATGGGAACATGCAGGTGGTGTTGTTCCCATGTGCCTGCTGCTCTTGTCCTTCTAGGTGGTAGAGGTCGTGGGTTTGGGAGGTGCTGTCGAAGAAGCCTTGGCGAGTTGCTGCAGTGCATCCTGTGGATGGTACACACTGCAGCCACTGTGCGCCGGTGGTGAAGGGAGTGAATGTTTAGGGTGGTGGATGGGGTGCCAATCAAGCAGGCTGCTTTATCTTGGATGGTGTCGAGCTTCTTGAGTGTTCTTGGAGCTGCACTCATCCAAGCAAGTGGAGAGTATTCCATCACACTCCTGACTTGTGCCTTGTAGATGGTGGAAAGGCTTTGGGGAGTCAGGAGGTCAGTCACTCGCCACAGAATACCCAGCCTCTGACCTGCTCTCGTAGCCACAGTATTTATATGGCTGGTCCAGTTAAGTTTCTGGTCAATGGTGACCCCCAGGATGTTGATGGTGGGGGATTCAGCGATGGTCATGCCGTTGAATGTCAAGGGGAGGTGGTTAGACTCTCTCTTGTTGGAGACACTTATCTGGCGCGAATGTTACTTGCCACTTATCAGCCCAAGCCTGGATGTTGTCCAGGTCTTGCTGCATGCGGGCTCGGACTGCTTCATTATTTGAGGGGTTGCGAATGGAACTGAACACTGTGCAATCATCAGCGAACATCCCCATTTCTGACCTCATGATGGAGGGAAGGTCATTGATGAAGCAGCTGAAGATGGTTGGGCCTAGAACACTGCCCTGAGGAACTCCTGCAGCAATGTCCTGGGGCTGAGATGATTGGCCTCCAACAACCACTACCATCTTCCTTTGTGCAAGGTATGACTCCAGCCACTAGAGGGCTTTCCCCCTGATTCCCATTGACTTCAATTTTACTAGGGCTCCTTGGTGCCACACTCGGTCAAATGCTGCCTTGATGTCAAGGGCAGTCACTCTCACCTCACCTCTGGAATTCAGCTCTTTTGTCCATGTTTGGACCAAGGCTGTAATGAGGTCGGGAGCCGAGTGGTCCTGGCGGAACCCAAACTGAGCATCGGTGAGCAGGTTATTGGTGAGTAAGTGCCGCTTGATAGCACTGTCGACGACACCTTCCATCACTTTGCTGATGATTGAGAATAGACTGATGGGGTTTGTCCTGCTTTTTGTGGACAGGACATACCTGGGCAATTTTCCACATTGTCGGGTAGATGCCAGTGTTGTAGCTGTACTGGAACAGCTTGGCTAGAGGCGCAGCTAGTTCTGGAGCACAAGTCTTCAGCATTAAAGCTGGGATGTTGTCGGGGCCCATAGCCTTTGCTGTATCCAGTGCACTCAGCCGTTTCTTGATATCACCTGGAGTGAATTGAATTGGCTGAAGACTGGCTTCTGTGATGGTGGGGATATCAGGAGGAGGCCGAGATGGATCATTCACTCGGCACTTCTGGCTGAAGATGGTTGCAAACGCTTCAGACTTGTCTTTTGCACTCACGTGCTGGACTCCGCCATCATTGAGGATGGGGATGTTTGCAGAGCCTCCTCTTCCAGTTAGTTGTCCACCACCACGACTGGATGTGGCAGGACTGCAGAGCTTTGATCTGATCGATTGGTTGTGGGATCGCTTAGCTCTGTCTATAGTATGTTGCTTCCGCTGTTTAGCATGCATGTAGTCCTGAGTTGTAGCTTCACCAGGTTGGCACCTCATTTTTAGGTACGCCTGGTGCTGCTCCTGGCATGCTCTTCTACACTCCTCATTGAACCAGGGTTGATCCCCTGGCTTGTTGGTAATAGTAGAGTGAGGAATATGCCGGGCCATGAGGTTACAGATTGTGCTGGAATACAATTCTGCTGCTGCTGATGGCCCACAGTGCCTCATGGATGCCCAGTTTTGAGCTGCTAGATCTGTTCTGAATCTATCCCATTTAGCACGGTGGTAGTGCCACACAACACGTTGGATGGTATTCTCAGTGCGAAGACGGGACTTTGACTCCTCGAGGACTTTACATTCCCGACTTCTAATTGGACTAAAACAATTTCCATTTTAAAATCTTTTAACTTTACATTCTTAAACCATCTCCAAACTTTCAAAGACCCTTCTAACCTTCTTCAAAATCTTCTATTACTTTCAAAATAGTTATGTACTTCTAAAAACCATCTCTCTTTGGGTTAATGGTGTCTGACTTTAAATATTCTAAACCACCATAAAGAGAATCCCAATTTAATTAACTAGAGTAATTAAATGCCAATGTATCTATATAGATTAATGTCTATGGTGTCAGTTAAGCATGTCGTAAAAAATCATAAATTTCTGCATGTGAGAATTTTAACAAGCATGCTGTACTGATAACACTGACAAGAAGGTTCAGTTCACAATGCCGCCAGTCTCAAGACTCTGTTTGGCTTTTTGTTTTTAACTAAGATCCAAGATCAACAGGCAGAATATAGAAAGTTCAGAGGGGAAGTGAAAAAGGAAATAAGAGGGGCAAAGAGAGAATATGAGAATAGGCAACATAAAAGGGAATCCAAAAGTCTTCTACAGGCATATAAATAGTAAACAGGTAGTAAGAGGAGGGGTGGGGCTGATTAGGGACCATAAAGGAGACCTACTCATGGAGGCAGTGGGGATGGCTGAGGTACTAAATGAGTACTTTGCATCTTTCTTTACCAAGGAGGAAGATGCTGCCACAGTCTCAGTAAAGGAAGATATAGTTGAGACACTGGATGGGCTAAAAATTGAGAAAGAAGAGGTACTTGAAAGGCTAGCTGTACTTAAAGTAGATAAGTCCCCCGGTCCGGATGGGATGCATCCTAGGTTGCTGAGGGAATTAAGAGTGGAAATTGTGGAGGCACTGGCCATAATCTTCCAAATATCCGTAGATATGGGGGTGGTGCCAGAGGACTGAAGAATTGCAAATGTTACACCCTTGTTCAAAAAAGGGTGTAAGGATAAACCCAGCAACTACAGGCCAGTCAGTTTAACCTCAGTGGTGGGGAAACTTTTAGAAATGATAATCCGGGACAGAATTAAAAGTCACATGGACGAGGATGGATTGATTAGGGAAAACCAGCACAGATTTGTTAAAGGCAAATCTTGTTTAACTAACCTGATAGATTTTTTGATGAGGTAACAGAGAGGGTAGATGTGAGCAATGCAGTTGATGTGGTGTATATGGATTTTCAAAAGGCATTTGATAAAGTGCCGCACAGTAGGCTTATCATCAAGATTGCGGACCATGGAATAAAGGGGGCAGTAGCAACATGGATACAGAATTGGCTAAGGGACAATAGTGGTGAACGGTTGTTTATCGGACTGGAGGGAGGTGTGCAGTGGTGTTCCCCAGGGGTCAGTGCTGGGACCACTGCTTTTCTTGATATATATTAATGACTTGGACTTAGGTGTACAGGGCACAATTTCAAAATTTGCAGATGACAAAAAACTTGGAAGGGTAGTAAACAGTGATCTATTTCGGTAGGAAGAACAAGGAGAGGCAATATAAACTAGAGGACACAAATCTAAAAGGGGTACAGGAACACAGGGTATATGTGCACAAATCGTTGAAGGTGGCAGGGCAGGTTGAGAAAGTGGTTAAAAAAGCATACAGGATCCTGGGCTTTATAAATAGAGGCATAGAGTACAAAAGTATGGAAGTCATGATGAACCTTTATAAAACACTGGTTTGGCCACAACTGGAGTATTGTGTCCAGTTCTGGGCACCATACTTCAGGAAAGATGTAAAGGCCTTAGAAAGGGTAGAGAAGAGATTTACTAGAGTGATTCCAGGGATGAGGGACTTTAATTACGTGGATAGACAGGAGAAGCTGGGGTTGTTCTCCTTGAAACAGAGACGGTTGCGAGGAGATTTGATAGAAAGGTCTCTGATATGAAGTGTCCAGACAGAATAGATAGAGAGAAACTGTTCCTATTGGCGGAAGGGTCAAGAACCAGAGGACATAGATTTAGGGTGATTGGCAAAAGGTGACATGAGGAAAAACTTTTTAACACAGTGAGTGGTTAGGATCTGGAATGCACTGCTCGAGGGGATGGTGGAGGCAGATTCAATCATGGCCTTCAAAAGGGAACTGGATAAGTACTTGAAAGGAAAAAATTTGCAGGGCTACATGGATAGGGCCGGGGAGTGGGACTAGCTGGATTGCTGTTGCATACATCCGGCGCGGACTCGATGGGCCGAATGGCCTCCTTCCATGCTGTAACCTTTCTATGATTCTATGACCCAAAAAGAAGTTCACCTTTATTTGTCTGTCACCTCCTGCTTCTGTATGTGGAGGACTTCCATTTTGTCTTAACATTGAAACCACGTAAGCAAATGAACCTAAAATAAAAACAGAAAATGCTGGAAACACTCAGCAGGTCAGGCAGCATCTATGGAGAGAGAAACAGTTAACATTTCAGGTCGATGAAAGAAGTTAGAGATTTTACAGTTTTTAAGCAAGTGCAGACCCAGGGAACAAAGGGTGGGGGGAGGAAAGAACAAAGGGGAAGGTCTCTGATAGAGTGGAGGGCAGGAGTGATTAAATGACAAAAGGGATGATGGTGCAAGGCAAAAGTGGGTGGTGATGGGGTAAGTAAAGAAACAAAAGGTGGGTCTAGAAGAGCTGTAAAAGGTTACAGCAGAACCATTACCAGCATCTGCTGTCCGAGAAAATGGGAGCGGTGATTATGATCTAAAGTTGTTGAACTTAATGTTGAGGCAGGAAGGCTGTAAAGTGTCTAATCAAAAGATGAGGTGCTGTTCCTCGAGCTTGCATTGAGTCTCATTGGAACAGTGTAGGAGACCAAGGACGGAGAGGTCAGAGTGGGAGTGGGATGGCCACTTTAATTCTCCATCCCACCCCCACTCTGTCTTCAGCCTCCTACACTGTACAAGTAAATGAACATTATTCAGTACAAACACTATATGTTGATTACAACCTTTATTATTTTACTTGCAATATTAAACCTACATTGGCTCTTCCATTTTGTTACCTCTCAACATAAAATTGATTCCTAAAACATGCTTATTCATTTGTATAACTAAATACAACCATGGAGCGTTTGCCTAGCTCAGTGTCTCTGCCACAGATGTACTATTCAAAACCTTTGAAGATATATCAAAACAAAGAAAATTAATAGCTATGCCTCTCATGACTTTAATCTACATTAGATTAAAGGCCTTTTACAATTTGTTAATCTCAGCATGCTTGTGCACACAATTGTAAACTTTACTATTTTCCTCAAAATGTTAAAACAACAAAGATACTTATCTCTCGATAATAAAGTTCAAAAACATCTTTCGGCCTGTCAAGCTGACCAAGTTGAATATAATGGTACCTTAGTAAAAAGATGTTAAGAAATGTTTAAGAAAAACGCACCTGAAATGATTCTTTTGCATCTCAGACTGTAATGTATATTCTGAGCAGCTTGAAAAACCCTCTCGCAGAACCAAATGGTGACCATCCATGCACTGTGGCCAGCAAAAAAGAATACAACAAATAATCCAATACTTAAAAAATGCTATGATGCGGAGATGCCGGTGATGGACTGGGGTTGACAAATGTAAGGAATCTTACAACACCAGGTTATAGTCCAACTGTTTTATTTGAAAATCACAAGCTTTCGGAGGCTTTCTCCTTCGTCAGGTGAGTGTGGGATTCGGATTCCTTGACTGCTGAAGTGTTCACCGACTGGGAGGGAACCCTCCTGTCTGGCGATTGTTGCACGGTGTCCGTTCATCCGTTGTCGCAGTGTCTGCATGGTCTCGCCAATGTACCATGCTCCGGGGCATCCTTTCCTGCAACGTATGAGGTAGACAACGTTGGCCGAGTCACAGGAGTATGAACCCTGTACCTGGTGGGTGGTGTCCTCTCGTGTGATGGTGGTATCTGTGTCGATGATCTGGCATGTCTTGCAGAGGTTGCCGTGGCAGGGTTGTGTGGTGTCGTGAATGCTGTTCTCCTGAAAGCTGGGTAATTTGCTGCGAACGATGGTCTGTTTGAGGTTGGGTGGCTGTTTAAAGGCGAGTAGTGGAGGTGTGGGGATGGCCTTAGCGAGGTGTTCGTCATCATCGATGATATGTTGAAGGCTGCGGAGAACATGGCGTAGTTTCTCCGCTCCGGGGAAGTACTGGACGACGAAGGGTACTCTGTTGGTTGCATCCCGTGTTAGTCTTCTGAGGAGGTCTATGCGATTTTTCGCTGTGGCCCGTCGGAACTGTCGATCAACGAGTCGAGCGTCATATCCCGTTCTTACGAGGGCGTCTTTCAGTGTCTGTAGGTGTCCATCGCGTTCCTCCTCGTCTGAGCAGATCCTGTGTATTCGCAGGGCCTGTCCATAGGGGATGGCCTCTTTGACGTGGTTAGGGTGGAAGCTGGAAAAGTGGAGTCGGGGAACACTTCAGCAGTCAAGGACATTCAGCCACCGATCTTCAGGTAAGCGTTCTCCAAGGCGGCCTTCGAGACACACGACAATGCAAAATCGTCGAGCAGAAATTGATAGCCATGTTCCGCACCCATGAGGACGGCCTCAACCGGGATCTTGGGTTCATGTCACGCTACACGTAACCCCACCAGCGAAAAAAAGTTATCTGTTTTTAATACAACGGGTCATTGTCTTTCTCTTCCTTTCGGATGTTTCTCTCTCTCTCTCTGTCTGTCTTTTGTTCTGGCCGTTTGTGTATTCGGTGGTCTTGTAGGTAACATCTCTCTGTCTGAACACTTTGATTGCCTTGACAACGGGCAGTTGGAAAGATTATCTGTAATCACCAGGTATTGTTCTCTGACTATAAATGCGGCAACCTTCCATGGAATCCGAATCCCACACTCACCTGACAACGGAGAAAGCCTCCGAAAGCTTGTGATTTTCAAATAAAACAGTTGGACTATAACCTGGTGTTGTAAGATTCCTTACAGTTAAAAAATGCTACATATTTGTCACAGTAGGCTATTTTTTTTACAAATAGGTCACCCGTCCCATGCGGAATATGAGAAGCCCCACGGGGATTGGGTCAGGCTCCTATTTTTTGCCTATCACTCATTGACTAAAACAGAATCATATTTGGCAACAGCCGATCCTGTTCTCATCTGATCTCCATACACACACGCACATACAAACACACGCATGCACACCCACACATGCACAGACACACACACAGGTGACATGATGATGCATTTTGTTGAGTTTCTGTATGAATGAACAAAACTTTGCCAAATACTCAAATAAAAATGATGCCTTTCAGCTCTTACCATTTAACCCCACTAGAATGTAACTCTTCACTCCATTTCCCTGATTCTGATCACGAGGAATAAGAAAGGTATCAATTAAAGTCTTAAACTTGTACATCAAATGCTTTTTAGAGAAAAATGTCTGTGTTCCTAATATCTAATGATGTAGTGCCCTCTAGTAATGTTGATATGATTTAAGCACTTCATGTAGTCCCATTTTTAATTATCTTATAAGCTAAGATAAGAAATGAAAGAGGTCTGTAAAACATATTTTTAAAAAATTTGAATTTTCCAATTTTCTTCCCTAAAGACCGACCTTGCATTTCTATAGCACCTTACATGACCTCAGGATGTCCCAAAGTGCTTTACAGCCAATGAAGTACTTTTTGAAGTGTAGGCACTGTTGTAGTGTAGCGATACGCAGCAGCCATTTTGCACAGAACTAAGCCTCGATTTCTAACTCGGGGCGTGAATTGGGCGGGCAAACCGTCCCGACCTCGTCAGCATAAGGCCCTTGAGATTTTAACTCCTGGGCCTCACCTGCATGCCCCCAGCCAGTTTCTCATCCGAAACCACTGGGAAGCGGCAGCTGGCCATTGGGCGGGAGCACAATGTCAGGTGGTAGGCGGCCACTGCCAGGCACCAAAGGAATGGTCCCTAATTCTCAGGTAAGTTGATCGGAGGGGGGGGGGGGGGGGGCGGTGGAGGGGGAGCTCTTTACTCCTCTTAACCCCAAAAGGAAAATCAAAAAAAGTAAAAAGACATCTTTTTGAGCCTCTTCTGGCCCCGACTCCTCTTCCTGCAAGGTGGACCTGACGGGAATGCCACAATCACGCCACTCAGGCCCACAGTTAAAACAGCGGTCGAGCCCTAATTACATTGTTGGCATCTGATCTGTATATTTAAAGAAGGACTCCTGCAGGTGATGTCAGTGGGTGTGTCCCATGGGCGATCTCTGGACAGGAATATAATGAATGTCTTAAGATTAACAGCTGTGACATAAATGGCTGTTTTGCCCTAAAGGGACAGCCCATGGCTACTCATTTTGAGCTCAATGCTCAATATCTGCAGTTCAGTTTATAACTCCAATTCACTTTCTAGAATAGACACAAGTTCTTCAAGGTAGGCAGCAATATCAGGTCATCCACACACAATTATCACAACGGGAACTCTGCAAAACTACTGAAAATCATCCTGCATATTATCAGATTGTGTATGAAATACATCCCAAATTATATTAACCCTTTTTGGACTGATTCATAGAATGATGCAGCACAGAAGGAGGCTATTCAGACATCATGCCTGTACTGCTCCATTTAGTTTTTGTTTCCTAAATATTTGTAACACCAGCTTTCTATATCTTTCTGCTTCTGTGTAAATACCTTTATCCTGAAAATAATGGTCTGACGGTGCGATATTTACCACCTTTTGGAGTCGATTGGAAAGTGTGGTCTGCATCCTATGTGGTCTTTGGGGCATTATACTAAATAAAAGCTTAATGGTTAGTCCTGTGGCACATTATCCCACTCATACGGCTGCAGGTTTCAGTACATAGGAGACCTGGGGCTGGATTTTCCTCTGTTATCCTGCCCAAAATTAGTCAGGATAGCAGTAAAAAGGCAGGAAAATCGGGAGCAAGGCCTACCATCACATTCTCCCCAAGCTAAGTTTTGCTTTCTCACTGATGGCCATCAGTCAGCCCTTCTCTGCATTCTCTGCGGTTGTCTCTATCGACCCCAGGGTCTGCCAGAAGGGTGGAGTGGTAGTCCCTGGGGTAGCAGTGATAGACCCCTTAAGTCTTGCAGGGACAAAGAGGGCCTAAGTGATGGCCTCCTCTCCCTCCATGTCGGCACCATATACTGCCCTTTGTCAGGCAAGGATGGTCTCACTAATTATTCACTCTATGGGCAAATGGTTAGCCCTTGCTGACTCAGAGAGGCTATTAATAGTTAGTCCTGTGGCACATTATTCCACTTACAATGTGCATAAGACATATATTAGACCACTATACTGAGTGTCCAGCATCTCTTTGTGGCTGAGGTCAGGACAATACTTGGTACATTATACTGGGAGTAGACCAACCAATACTGAATCAGAAGTACTACCTATGGGCTTCCCTATCCTAGTGTGAAGGCAGTATCCTTCAGATTGACTGAAGCTGGCCGGTATCCCATGCTGCTTCTGTAATCTGCAAGAGAATCATTGAATCATAGAAGGAGGCCATTCAGCCTATCGAGCCTGTGCCGGTTCTTTGTAAGAGCAATCTAGTTAGTCCTGCAAATTTTTTCCCTTCAAGTATTTATCCAGTTCCTTTTTGAAAGCAATGATTGAATCTACAGCCACCACCTTTTCAGGCAGTGCATTCCAGATCATAACTACTCACTGTGTAAAAAAGATTTTCCTCACTTCGCCTTTGGTTCTTTTGCCAATCACCTTAGGTCTGTGTCCTCTGGTTCTCGACCCTTTCGCCAATGAGAACAGTTTCTCTTTATTTACTTTATCTAAACCCTTCATGGTTTTGAACACTTCTATCAAATCTCCTCTCAACCTGCCCTGCCACCTTCAAAGAGGGTGGCCACCTTGAAGTTCAGCATGTTGAAATCGTCCTGTACACTTGGAAAAGGTTCATTGGGCCGTCCATCAGTCCTTTTGTGTTTATACTGAAATAATTTAGCTGGTCACATTGCCAGAAGTCAATGAACATTGTTTTCCCAAGTTTTATTCCAGCTTGGACCTTTCTTTGTTGGGAATCAGACCACGATACTGAGTGACAAAAGCAGCAGGAAGAAAGTGTCACCTCATTAGTGGTGAAAAATTGCATTACACAATCCAAATGTTTTCAACAATAAAACAAGTCACAGAAACGACTGTTATTCTCAAGCTGTGTAAATAAATCAATCTACATTCTAAAACAATAAATCTAGCTGCATTTTCTGTCTCACGCTCAAGTTTCTGTGTCACACTTCCAAAAAAAATAAACAAAGCAGTAATTTGACACAGGAGCCACAATTACATGATTATTCAAGCTAGACAAGCACTTCTTAAAAATAAAGTCATGATTATGGCCCGCAGCCTGAATTCTGATCTTACCCAGTGTTAATAGCAATTAGTCTTTGTGGCCTAGAATTTCCATGCTGTGAGTTATTCCAGTGAAAAGAGATTTGTGCCCACTGGTGGTCAGGAGAGATAGCTACATGATGGTTTCCTGGGTCAACTCATTTGCACATCCATTGGTGTAGTCATTGGCACAAATCCAGTGTAAAACATGCAATTAGCTAGAATGGGTCAGAACTGGAATGTAGCCTGCACACTTCAGCATCAGACTGGGGGACAACCAGGTAAGGAAGGAACAGTGCTTGGTTCAGTCGCTTGATTCTCAGATAATGTCAGTGCACGTCTCAGCAATCTTTTCATCATACTTTTGTATGTGTCCACAGAATTGTGTCTACAGTTGTAGCATCTGCACCAAGCAGCCATACAAGGCAGCAGGGCACGGCACCAAGCAGGAGAAGAACACAGAACTTTACCTTTTCACACCTCCAAGCCCTCCTGGAGGAAATCAGGAGGCAAAGATTTGAGTGTTCATGCCAATGAGCCATCTAGGAATATCACTCGTGTCATCTGGAGGGAGGTGGCACTGGCACTGAGTACCAACTCTCTCACCTCCAGGACTATAGCCCAGTGCAGAAAGAAGTTCAACAACCATACCAGATCAAGCAAGATAGCATATTGGACACTCTTGCTTTTCTTCCTTGCCTACCCTTCCTCAACATGAACATACTCATTCCTACATCTCTTACTTTACCTCTCCCATGTTATTTGGCACATGTAGGCAGTGTGCACCATCCACAGGATGCACTGCAGCAACTCGCCAAGGCTTCTTCGACAGCACCTCCCAAACCCGCGACCTCTACCACCTAGAAGGACAAGGGCAGCAGGCGCATGGGAACAACACCACCTGCACGTTCCCCTCCAAGTCACACACCATCCCGACTTGGAAATAGATCGCCGTTCCTTCATTGTCGCTGGGTCAAAATCCTGGAACTCCCTTCCTAACAGCACTGTGGGAGAACCGTCACCACACGGACTGCAGCGGTTCAAGAAGGCGGCTCACCACCACCTTCTCGAGGGCAATTAGGGATGGGCAATAAATGCCGGCCTTGCCAGCGACGCCCACATCCCGTGAACGAATAAAAAATAAAAAAAATGCGGGGGATACTTGACACCATCTGCTCTGCCCAAGCCATCATGATGGCGGCGTGGCCCTTATTACCAAATTAAACCTTGGCCTTTCCCCCTAATCCTCTGGTACCATCTCTGCCTTCAAGCACCTCACTTTGTTCCACCACTCTCAACTCTTCTTTAAAATCCTCATTGCCTACTGCCCACCCCCAAGCCCCACCCTGAGCTTCTCCCTAGATATCTTCCTCCTTTCTTCACTCAGCCTCTGCACTGAGTGCCTCTACATCCTCGGTGATTTCATTCTCCAACTCAGCTCCCCTTGCCCTCTGACTTCATTGCCCTCCTGCCCCCCCCCCTTAAACTCTCCCTCAATATAAACTCTTTTACCCATACTCTCAGGCACCCCTTCAGCCTTGTCATTTCACATGGCCTCTCTACTCTTATAGTCTCAATCACAGACAAGGCCATCTCCCACCACTTCCTTGTATCCCTCAACACCCACATCCCCCTTATAAGATTCTCAAAATTCACAGATTCCCCCAAAACTCAGAGAAAAACCCTGAAGAAAAGGTCTTTAGACTCTTTTCTAACCATTTCAGGGTGATGAAATATTGGACCGACTCACACACGCGCTGCAGCAGGAAGCATCAACCAGGGAAAAGTACTTTGAGGAATCCACGTCCTTTAAGGGACTCGCTTCCTCGTAGGGGCGACTGCAAGAATTCTGGGAATTCACCTTTTCCCTGAGTATAGAAAACTTTGGCCATTGACTAAAATCCTAAGATGGAAGGCTAGGTGAGAGGTCACCAGACGAATCAACAACACACACAGTGGAATGTGGGAGAATTACTACTTCAGACATGTCTCTGTTTTAATGCAAAACCTACAGCAGGTGGTCAACACTCAGCACTAATTCGAAAGGCAGTTGGCCATTGAAAGAGGCAACTGCTCCAGACATGGTGGTGCCATGTCTTTGTTTTAAAGCAAAACCGATCAACACCTAGGATGTTGGATACAAAAGGAAGCCTGTATACCAGGTGATCAGCAAATCGGAATTAAAACAATGACCCGTCGGGAGAAGCAATTGCAACATGATGAGGGACCATCAAAGATTCTTAAGCACTTTGTAAGAACTGTTTGAAAAAAAGCACTTCATATCTGTTTAAAGTGACGAAGACCATATAGAAGTGGAAACTCGAAACCTCTCTCGCTCTGCTCCTCTTGTTCTGCCTGTCTCTGGAAGGAGAACAGCTTCCAGCAAAACCAACGAACCCTACGTGAGAGAACCGGTCAGCCAGACCTGCAAGTACAAAGGATTGTTCAGTTCAGTCAGGAGTTCGACAGCTCGGGAGGTGACAGTTCAACAAGGCGAGGGGGCAAGAGAGAAGGTCAGCAGCTTAGAAGCAGGCCGACACACAAGAAACCAGAGCAACAGCCCCGGTGACCATCAGACACCTCGCGGCAACAAGGGCCTTACGAAACAACCAACCGAATATTGCCACCAACCAACTGGGTAATATTGAGCCACCGCGACCAAAGAAAACCAACTCGGGAGAAAACCGAAGATCCGCAAAGTTTCCACTCTACGATCTATTCCTGACTTACCTCTGGGTGAATTACTGTCAAGGATTCGTTTGGTGAGCATTATCTCTAGTAAAGTGGGATTGGGAGGGGTGAGGTATCTTTCTACTGTAATTTCCCTCGTGTGTACCGAAGTGTTCCCCATTTTATTAGTGTTAAGATTGTTGTGTTGTATTTTCTCTCTTGAATCAAGCTCGAAGTTTCTTGCACCAAAACCGGTTGTCTGCTGCATTTTTGTCACAACCCCCAAATAAGTCCAAGGTCCAGAACCGAGGGAGTGGGAGTGATTCAAACCGCTCGGAAGTCAGAGGTGAAGCTGACACACACCACCATCCCCTACACCCTTCCACACTTTCTTCTGTGCCAGCGCCTAGAATGTACTCTCCCCAAAGTCACCTATAACTGCTGTCTAGCCGGCCATTCATCCAAATACTTCTGTAGCTGTCAATCTGCTTGATCAGTCCCTTCCTCCATCTTTGATGCCCTTGTCCCAAGTAAAATCTTTACTCTCTCCCAACCTGGTTGTTACCCTTGGTATGGCTACCATCTTTGATCCTTCTAGTCCAAAGGTGCAGACTTAAGCATATTTGTTATACAACTGCTTTAGCCATCCATCACCAGATCTGTGTCGAATGCATCAAGCACTATTGCACTCCTCTGCCAAAAACACCCACTACTCCAGGCCCTTCCAGGAGAACAAAGATGATCTTTTCTCCGCTACCAACTGTCTCCTTAAAGCCTTCTCCCCTTGTACCCCTACTCTCATCTCCAACAAACTCATGCACTTCTTTGTCATTAAGATTGAGGCCATCCAGATGTTACTTCTCCCCCATTCCTTTGCTTAGCAAGCCAAACCTTCCCCCGTGCTCCCCTCTGCAGTTTCTCTCCTATCTCCCTTCAAGCCCTCCCCATCTCAAATTGTCCATGAGACCTACCTCCTGCTCCCTTAACCCCATTCCCTCCAAACTGTTGACCACCCACATTTCTTTCCTGGCCCTCATTCTAGCTGATATTGTTAATGGTTCCCTTTCTACAGCAACTGCCTCCATCTCTTTAAAAAAAAAAGCTGTTGTCAGCTTTTTCAAAAAAAACACATCCGCGATCCCTGTCCTTTCAAACTAACGCCCCATCTCCAACCTCCCTTACCTCTCCAAAGCCCTTGAATGTGTTGTTACCTCCCAAATCCAAGCTTATCTTTCCCAAAACTCCATGTTTGAATCTCTCCAATCAGGTTTCTGCCTCTGCCACAGCAATGAAAGCGCCCCAATCAAGGTCACTGACTGTGACCATGTGCATTTTCCCCCCTCAATCTCTCTGCAGCCGATGACATTAACCACACCATCCTTCTCCAATATCCTTGTACAGCTCAATGGGACTGCCCTCACTTGATTCCATCCTTATCTAGCAAATCATAGCCTGAGTATCTTCAGCAATGGCTTCTCTTCCTGTTATTAACTCTAGAGACCCTCGAGGATTTATCCTTGGCCCCCTCCTCTTCCTCATCTACATGCCCCTTGGAGACATCATCCAAAAATTTGGGGGGGGGGGGGGGATCAATTTTAACACAGGGTGGGATCGGTGTATGAGGGGTCCAAAGTGGGTGGCGCATCTGGAAGTCACGATGGAAGCCTGGGCTGGCCAATTTTAACTGCTGGGCCTCATTTAATTTATTTCAATCTGTCTCCCACTCAAAGCCGCCAGAAAAGATGTCAGGACTAGATGGCGGGAGCAGAATGCCACTGAGGACCCAGGGAAACGGTCTGCGGCATAAGTTAAGTGCTGCGGGGCCGGGCAAGCACTCCTTCTCCTTCTGGCCCTCGGAGATTCCACATAAAAGTTAAAAAAAATTAAACTTACCTTGGCCACTCTACGGACTCCCACCATGGTAGAACTGTCGAGGCTGGCGCCGTGAGGGCCTCCCAAATCTGAGTGTTAAAATGGGGTCATGGTGCTAATGACGTCATCTGGCTGCAACTTTTTGATTAATATTACGCCCCAGCCTGCCTGTAGTGGGAGCCTCAGCCGACTTTAAAGTCGGTGAAGATAAAATGTTGTGCTGGGAATGGTGTGGTGCAGCCTCGGGCCCATAAGTGGACTCGCATAATTTTAATCTCTCCCACACACCATTCCAACGGAGTCAGCTTCCACATGTATACTGATAACATCCAGCTCTACCTCCCCACCATCCTCTCGACTACTGCATCTGTGCTATCAGACTACTTATCCAACATCAAGTCTTGGATAATCGTAATTTCCTCCATTTAAACATTGGGAAGTGTAAAGCCATCGTCTTTGACCCAAGCCCCAAATTCCGTACCCCTGCTTACTGATTCCATCCCACTCCCTGGCCACTGTCTCAGGTTGAACCAGACTGTTTTGCAACCTTGGCGTCCGATTCAGTGTCAGCCATGACTCAGTGGTAGCACTCTTGCCCCTGCATCAGAAGGTTGTGGGTTCAAGCCCCACTCCAGAACTTGAGCACAAAATCTTAGCTGACACTCCAATGCAGTACTGAGGGAGTGCTGCACTCTGAGGTGCCATCTTTCGGATGAGACGTTATTCAAAGATTACTGACTAGCCAATGGTTGAGCTAACCATGTTGACCACTCTCCTCTCTACACAATGTTGCTGGTGTTTCCATGGTGCTGAAGTCCTGCGTTTTCACCAGCTTAGCAGATAATCAATAAGCAGTAACCAAGGAAGTTAAGCACCCACAACGATCAAAAAACATTCACATACACTGCTTTTGGTCTTACCATTTTACCAACGAATGCACAAAATGGCTAAAGAACACATGCATACACCCTGCGAATAGGAGCATTGAGATCACATGCCCAAGGATGGTGTTTGTTACTCATTTTATATTTACTAATCTAAAATGCAAATTAGCCACGTGTCTAGTGGCTAATGTAGTGGACAACGCTGTTAGAGCAGCATGAAGCCATTTCAGAAACTAATATGAACTATGTGCGAACAGTAATTTGAGACAAAAGGTGTGATGCAGAAAAAATACACTTGCCACAAGCTAATTTATTTTTTGTGATCCTTTATTTAGAAAAGTTTTATTAAAAAATCTTGTGGTATAAAAAAATTTCCATATTAAGTGCAATTTCCTCAGTATAAAACATTTTAGACAATCAGAAAAAATAAAAAAATAAGATTTAAGTCACCTAAATACTCTTAAAAGGATCTTAACCATTTCTATGCAAACCTTTATCCAAAAAAAAACCTAAAAATCTAATTCAAATATCCCCATAGTAACCAGAGTCACTAGAGAGCTGAGAATTACAAATGCGATTGGAGGAAGAATTCCAAATGTGCAAGTTCATGTAAGTGCCAAAAGGATCGAAACTGGATGTCTGCTCTTGGGTACACGTCGATTCCAGATCTTCATTAACTAATGCATGAGACACAGAGTTATCAGTTGTGAAGTAGCTTTGGTAAGGGTCACATTGTGGGGTCCAAATGGATCCAAACAATCCAGACATGGGGGACAGACTTCTGGTGCCTGAGAGGTAGGACTGGAAAGAAAAGAGGAAAATGCTTTATGTTCTTAACTATTCATATAATTTAACTCTAAGGACTGGAGTTGCTTTTCCGTAACCAAAAAAAAAAAATCTAAATCAGCAATTCTTCATATGGACTAAATTGAATGTGCTACAGCTTTGCACATTTCTCTAATCCTCTTTTATAGTATTCAACATTAAAAATTTACAGTAATTTTACCAGAATTGTAAAAATTTACTATTTTGAAAACTATTAGATGCTTGATATTCAAACACAATATCTGACTTTTCAAAGGGACTTACACAATCTAAAAGTAGTGGCTTTATCCACACAAATTAATAAAATTATGTAATTGATTATAGAACAATTTCTGCTCAAATACTTCCATTTTATATATTTACACTAATTTCTATCACATTTTAGAAAATCTTTGTTCCAATTGCACTGCAAACAATATTTCACTGTATACAACTGGAGTTAAACTGAATGTACTCTGTGAACTCAAACTGTATGTCAAAATTGTCCCCAGCTGTGTAATGCTCCAATAACAGCCCTTCATATTACAAACTTTTTAAACAGCGAGGCAACTTACAGGAGGAGTGCTGACATAATTAGAAGGTTTCCAACTAGAGGGAACCTCCAGAGTGGTCCAAGTTTCAGCACAACCTGGATCAGCAAATATTGCATTTTGGTCTTCAGTACAAGTGAACGGATGATGTAAATTCAGGTTGCCTATAATGAAGAAATTACAAAAACACATTTTGGCTATTACTCTTTGACGGGACACCAAAGACAGGAAGAATTTTTAATTTCATCCATTACTTTTCTGCATTCTAAAATTAGTTTCAACTTTTCTTTTAGGAACTATATTCCAAAAGTATGATAATGAACATTTTTCAACAGAAATTAAAACATTACAAGAACAAAATGTTGACAAGAGTACATTGCATGTAACATTACATCGCATACACAAGACACCTTACAACAGAACATGTAAACTGTACAAGTTGAGCCTTAACACATACCAATTACTGTCCCACAAATAAGCATGACCAAAAATAAGCTAACTGTGAAGCGACTAATCACTGTAAAGTGATGATTGATGTATAGAAATTCACATTTTTCCATTGATTACTGATCACAATTGTTACAGAACCATCTATATATGTCATAAAAAGGTCTAATGCATCAAAACAACCAATTGAAAAAGCAAATGGTTTACAGTTTGCTAAAGTAATAAAACAAATGAAGTTAATTTTAGTAGCTAACTAAGCTGATGTGAGTGGGGGGGGGGGGGGGGGGGGGAGGGGAAAGGAGAAAAGAGAGGAAAGGAGAAAGACATTAAAGAACTGAACCTCAAGATTCAAAGGACAGAGGTGTCCAAGTTCTTGTCTTTGTGGACAATGAGCCTCAGGGCCACATATAACGTTTGAATCCATGGTTCCTTAATTTGTATCCATCTCAAGTTGCTGATACAAATGCATCTTGTTCTGATTTTAGATTTACCCACCAATGAGGCAACAGCATCAGAAAGTTCTTTCCAAACCATCATGCCCACAAAATTCAAAAAACAAACCAGTGAATAAGAAATACAAGCACAAATAGGTCTGAGGTGCCTGGGCTTTTAGGGCCACTTTTCCAGAATTTGTAGGCCACATGTGGTCCTGGGACTGCAGAATGGACACTCCTGCATTCGGACATTAATACTAAGGTCAACTTTTTCTCACAAACTACTACATATCATACAAAGAAAACACAGGAGAGCAAGCAATGTCTTTGAATTCTTTAAATAAAATACAAACAAACATTGCAATTAGCATTTTAATGCCTGCAAATTCTGTTCTCTAGGATGTGCTTTACAGGTATTTTACCAATATATACATAGAACGCACAGCACAGAAACAGGCCATTCGGCCCAACAGGTCCATGCCGGTGTTTTGCTCCACACGAGCCTCTTACCACCCTTCTTCATCTAACCCCATCAACATATCCTTCCACTCATTTCTCCTTCATGTGTTTATCTAGCTTCCCCTTAAATGCATCCATGTTAGTTGCCTCAACTACTCCTTGTGGTAGCGAGTTCCACATTCTAAACACTCTCTGGGTAAAGAAGTTTCTCCTGAATTCCCTTTTGGATTTATTAGTGACATCTTAGATTTCTGGCCCCTAGTTCTGGTCTCCCCCGCAAGAGGAAACATTTTCTCTACGTCTAGCTCTTTCATAATCATAAAACCCTCCATCAGGTCACTACTCAGTCTTCTGTTTTCTAGAGCAAAGAACCCCAGCCTGCTCAATCTTTCCTCATAGGTATAGCCTCTCAGTTCTGGTATCACCCTAGTAAATCTTTTTTGCATCTTCTCCAGTGCCTCTATATCCTTTTTATAATGCAGAGACCAGAACTGTTCAAAGTACTCCAAATGTGGTCTAACTACAGTTCTATTCAAGTTTAACATAACTTCTTTGCTTTTCAATTCTACCACTCTAGAAATGACCCCTGGTGCTTGGTTTGTTTTTTGTTTTATTGCCTTATTAACATCCCTCGCTACTTTTAGTGATTTGTGTATCTGTACCCCCAGATCTCTCTGCTCCTCAATCCCATTTAGACTCTATTTTCCCAAGTAGTATGTGGCCTCCTTATTTTACCTACCAAAATGTACCACCTCACACTTACCTATATTGAAATTCATTTGCCAATTACACGCCCAGTCTGCAAGTTTATTAATGTATTTTGTCGCAGTCCTCCTCAGTATTAACTACACCCCTCAATTTGGTGTCATCCATAAATTTTTTAAATTGTACTTCCGATTCCAAATAGTTAATGTAAATGGTGAACAGTGGTCCCAGCACCGATCCTTGTAGAATACTACTTCCTAATTTCTGCCAGTCTGAGTAACTACCTTTAACCTCTACTCTTCTCTTTTGTAGCTAGCTTGCTATCCATTCTGATACTTGTCCCCAACTCCACAGGCTCTGACTGTAGTCACGAGTCTACTATGCTGTACCTTATCGAAGGCCTTTTGAAAATCCAAATATATTACATCTACTGCATAACCCTTGTCTACTCTTTCTGTTACGTCTTCAAAGAATTCAATAAGTTTGGTCAAGCATGACTTTCCCTTCTGAAATCTATGCTGACTATTCTTTATTATATCTTCGGTTTCTAGATGTTTCTCTATTACATTTTTGAGTAAGGATTCCATGATCTTTCCTACCACCAAAATGGGATATTCACTTTATTGCTATTCTACAGCATGAACAATTCTGTGCCACCCAACTATCCTTGTCTACTGACTGTCTTCCCTCTATATTTCCCCCTCTCTCCTATGTTAATGCTGCAGTTATACAGTCAGGGCCATGAAACATTCGTTTTCACAGATGTGCAGACTGACAGCAAAGCACATCTGTGCTCTTACTCGATTATTAAGTTTTTAAGGGATATGGAGCCAAGGCGGGTAAATGGAGTTAGGACACAGATCAGCCATGATCTCAGTGAATGGCGGAACAGGCTTGAGGGGCTGAATGGCCTACACATGTTCCTATGTCCCTATATCACGAACAGATTCCTTAAGTACTATCCATGAAGCAATGACTTTTTTTTGATATACCCAGAAAAGAGTTATATGAGAGAAAACTCAGGGTAGAATAGGTTAAACACACTTTTCCCTTTGCCTCTAGATTGGGATTCAAATCCTATTTCTAGAGTGATGACGTCTCCTCGGTCTGTTGATTGCAAAGATCCCATGTGATCCAGTTCCTTGTGGGCATGGATTCAAAGAATAGAACTGCCACTAAATTTGCCATCATGCTCAAGAGACCACAAAATGGGAAAAAGGAAACATTATCTTGGTGCAGTAGGAGTGCTCTTCAGAGGTAAGGAGTTTTAATCTGCATCTGAACGCCCTGTACCTGACCTGGAGTGTTTGTTGTGACCAAAGTTGGAAAGTATGCCATTCCCAAGTGCAGCTCCTCCCGTTGAAGAACACACGCATTTACCAAAACACATTTAAATTTTTAAAAATCTAAATAATAAAAACTTACAGGCTGCTGATGATCATCTGCTTAATGCAATCACATTAAGAACTGGTCTACGCGGGGAATGGCAAAGTGCCATTGCGTGGTACAATACAAGTTTCCACTACCAATTCTCCACTTCATACCAATCTCAGCAAAGGCATTGTAGGAAGGTGACAATTTGAGGCTAAGGAAGGAGAAAAAAGGATCTTCTCCCCAAATCTCTCTTGCTAATTTCTAGTGACTATTTACCTAAAAAGTATATACTAGGCAATACAAGATAAAATTGGAAAGTCGGAATAAGGAGCAAAGTCAGGCAGAGCTTTTTCAGCCAAATGGTGATCCTATTGTGGAATAAGCTATCAGGAAAAGCCATTGAGGCAACAGTATCAATGGCTTCAAGAGACAATTAGATGCATTTCCAGAGAGAAAGGATTGAGCAGATATGGCAAGAAGGCAGGGTTGAATTCTTAGAGAAGTTTGTTGGACCTAACTATTCCTGTTTCTAAAAATCTTTGAAAAATGGTACACACAAGTATCAATGCGTACAACACTCGGTCAGTAGGAATCAAGAATCTACTGAAATATGCTAGAAATTCATATTGGAGCATCTAAAAGCAATCTGCTGTAACTTGACTCCTCGCCCATTTTGAGCACAAGTCGAAATTCTCCCCCATTCAGTGCAGAATAAGGAAGCGTTTTATCAAATTGTTCTACAGATACCTTACCTTCAGAAACATTGGAGAAATCACTCTCATGGAACGTGGTGAAAAGATTGCTGCAATGATCACTGTTGAATGTGGTCCAGGAAAGATGGCTTAAAATAGTTTAAAACATTAACATATTGTAAGTACCAATTTACACATAAATTGAGTTAAAAATATAGAAAAGGTCTAATTTTAAGTGACAATGCAAAAGATACAAGAGCCCCCATGCTTCTATTTTTAAAAAAAGATAAGACTGCATCAGCTGGTGATAAAAGCACTACTCCGCTAGACTCACCCACCCCGCAGTGGTTCCAAAGAGAAATTCAAACATCTATTTAACATTTCTACATAAATACAAACAGAGCACCAGCTACGGGGAAAGAATAGACTGACTACTATTTTCCACACAATATAAAAAGATAGAGAATATACAGAAAAAAAACCACCGTGGGGATAATTTTACATGTCTGCACTCCCGCTGGGGAGCCTTGCCTGCTAGCAGCATATATTGGAAATTCAGGAGAACACCGCCCATGATTTTCTAAACATTAGTTGGAAAATTGTGGGCAGCGTGTTACCAAATTTCTGATGTGTCTTTGCCCACTGGCAGCATTGTGCATGAAGAGGGCTTCGAAGTTTTGAAATTTGAGCCATCCTGGCTTATATGAGCATTAATAATAAATCACACACAATTAAATAATCCA
The DNA here is from genome assembly GCF_035084215.1 of Heptranchias perlo. Lineage (NCBI taxonomy): Eukaryota > Metazoa > Chordata > Chondrichthyes > Hexanchiformes > Hexanchidae > Heptranchias > Heptranchias perlo. Next base: position 139,619,459 of record NC_090325.1, read on the forward strand.
AAAATTATCCATGAACATCTACTGCATCTTCTAAAATTAGAATCATAGTATCATAGAATGATGCCGCACAGAAGGAGGCCATTCAGCCCATCGTGGCTGTGCCGGCTCTTTGGTAGAGCTATCCAATTAGTCCCACTCCCCTGATTCTTCCCCGTAGCCCTGTAATTTTTTTCCCTTCAAGTATTTATCCAATTCCCTTTTGAAAGTTACTGCCGAATCTGCTTCCATCACCCTTTCAGGCAGTGCATTCCAAATCATAACAACTTGCTGCATTAAAAAAAAGTCCTCATGTCGCCTCTGGCTCTTTTGCCAATCACCTTAAATCTATGTCCTCTGGATACTGACCCTTCTGCCACTGGAAACAGTTTCTCCTTATTTACTCTCATCAAAACCCTTCATGATTTTGAACACCTCTATTAAATCTCCCCTTAACCTTCTCTGCTCTAAGGCAAACAACCTCAGCTTCTCCAGTATCTCCACATAATTAAAGTCCCTTATCCCTGGTACCATTCTAGTAAATCTTTTCAGCACCCTAAGGCCTTGACATCCTTCCTAAAGTGTGGTGCCCAGAATTGAACACAATATTCCAGCTGAGGTCTAACCATTGTTTTATAAAGGTTTATCATAACATCCCTGCTTTTGTACTCTATGCCTCTACTTATAAAGCCAAAGATCCTTAATGCTTTTTAAAAAATATATAATAAACAGCCTTCTCAACTTGTCCTGCCACCTTCAAAGATTTGTGTACATACACCCCCAGGTGTCTCTGTTCCTGCACACCCTTTAAAATTGTACCAGTCAGTTTATATTGCCCATCATTCTTCCTACCAAAATGTGTCATTTCACAATACTCCGTGTTAAATTTCATCTGTCATATGACTGCCCATTTCACAGGTCAGTCTTATGTCCTCCTGAAGTCTCTTACTATCCTCCTCATTGTTTACTACATTTGAGTTTTGTGTCATCTGCAAACTTTGAAATTATGCCCTGTATACCCAAGTCCAGGTCACTAATATATATCAAATAGAGTAGTGGTCCTAATATCGACCCCTGAGGAACACCACTGTATACTTCCCTCCAGTCTGAAAAACAACCGTTCACCACTACTCTCTGCTTTCTGTCCCCTAGCCAATTTTGTATCCACGCTGTCCCTTTAATCCCATGGGCTTTAATTTTGCTTACATGTCTATTACGTGGTATTTTGTCAAACGCCTTTTGAAAGTCCATATACATCAACCGCACTACCCTCACCATTACTTCAACAAAGAAATTACTTTTGTGTTTCAGGTAAAAGTAATCCCTAATTAGATATACATTTTTTTTAATTATTAAAAAATTAAATAAATTGAAAGCAATAATGTAATTTCTTTTGCTGGGAGTCTATTCCACTTAATCAACACTTTTGAGGGGGGGGAACCGTTTAACCTATTTTAACTTTACTCAAGTGCTACGCTTCTAGTCAAAAAGCCTACTCGATTCTAAATTATGTTTTCGTTAAAGACCAGTATCATGCACTCACTCAATCGTTTTTCCTCTAATGAAAAGTTCCGCTCTGCTCCCTTTGTAGATTTAGCACTCTAAATTATTTCAAACAATCTATTTTAGACACAAAAACTACAGGTCTTATTCTCAGCCAGCGTGCCAGGGAAGGAATTTGAAGATGCACTTCATGACGGAACTTAAATTACATTTCCTGGATACTACACATGTAACGTCAATGTGACAAGCAGCGTTTCACATTGACATTACCTGATCCAGGATGAGCACAACCTGCCTTTAAATGGCAGAAATTGATTCATGGGGGGGGTTTCATCTCTAATAGTTCAATTCAATTTTCAAAGTAACAAACATATTAAAGAGAATAATTACCCTTGGTCCAAAGCTGGAGTGTTCCACAAAGCAATTTTTTGTTAAGATTGAAGTTTAGTATCACTCTTGAAAAGATGCTCAAAGTTGCAGAAAATAAATGAATGCAAATTAAGTTATATGACTTCAGTCATAGCTGCTCACAGAATTAACATACCTGTAATCAGCAGCAGCATTTGGCTGTGGGTTGACCTGCATACCATTACCTGAATGATATGCCAAACCATTTGCAGAAGGAATGGATTTTAAACACTGCCCATTTACTGAGTAAAGACCTGAAAAATGCAATAAAAAATTAAAGTACACTTCATAACTAAAAAAAGCTCCATTGGCATTGCTGGAAAAATACCAAAAATTAGTACAAATTTAGAAGCTCACATTTTCTTCAGCAGCTGATCAACCACTCACCAAGCTGTGGGAATATCAATGCTGGACGATGTACATAAAGCTCCCGCTATTTTGCCAAAAGAACGTTTAACTCCCAACCTAAGAACAACCCTCTACTTCAACAGCGTGATTTTTTGTTCCCATTTCTCTCAGCAATTATTCATTTGGCTTCTGTGCGGGACATTGCCAATTTGTGCCATTGTACTGTACCCATTAAGATCAGGGTTCAGACTGCGCAAACTCATTTTATCACCTGAGAGGGAAACTTATCAATTTGAATCCAGGTCTCAGTAGAGAAGTGACAGTGTGCTGAAGTAGTGCACCAGCCAGTCCTATGTTCATTTTGATTATTTGTGCTTGGTATTTACTTGCTAATTATTACTTCATGGACAAATATATCTATTTATCACTATTAGACTTTTCTGATAAAGATCTTTCTAATGGATAACAAAAAAAACCACTCAATTACATTCCGACTCAGCATTCTTTGGCGTATTAAAATTATAAAGCAATATTGTAAAATAAAGTGACACGGTGAATGTGACTGAAAGCCCAAGTGCTATCTGTAGTTTGGAAAGAAAAATTATTTGTAACTGAATAGCATTCCATGCACTGTCATGTTGAATTGTTTTCCTTGCAAGGGCTATAACCAGAGTGTTGAGAGAAGGTTTCTGTAATAGTCTTGCTAGACAAATGTCCACTGCACTTCAATTTTTTTTCCAATCATGGTATATCCCACATTCATCATGAAATCAAGTAGAGCAGTTTTTTTGAGAAAAAAAAACTGCATTCAAAAGACAGACTATGCTCACTCTTGGAAAAAGGCTGCTCAATGTTCTGATGTAGCAGGAGATGGGAGGGAGGGGGCAACATCAGAGACAAAGACTAAGTTAACAAGTTAGTTAATCTGGTTGGGGGACTAGGCCAAGATTTTAAATCCCATAATTTACTTGCGAGCCTTGAAATACAAATTGATGTCTGATATGGCGTTAGTTGGAACTGCAAGTACGTGGAAGATTTATTAGGGTAGATTTTGGGAAGCTGACCAGCGGAGTGCTCCGGCTGATTGCCCATTTCGGCACCAAAGAGGCCCCCACGATTTTGAGGCCAGGACTCATTTGAACCCGACCGGCGAGCTGCGGATGTCAAATGGTTGTTCCGAGGCAGCTCACCAGTTTTGAACCACAGGAATATCGGCCAGTTGAGATGCTGACTACACTTGCCGGTTGGTCCAAAAGAGGGTGTGGGGAGGAAAGGCCGAGGGAGTAAGCCCGGGCCGGCAGCAGCTCGCACTCCTGCTCCTCCTGGACCTACAAAAATGTGAAACTTAATGTCGATGAAACTGGACAGAGCGTGCATGGCGCACATTCCGACAGCTTTCTCCTAAAATGGCAAGTGGCAACGTAAGTCATGGGACCCCGATTTACATATTAAAAGGAGCCTGAGACAGGCAGTTGCTTCAGCCACCCAGCAGTAGGCCCGTGGGAGCGGCAGTGTGATCGTCGGGATTAAAAGGGCTTTACCGACCCCATTTTGAGACTGCTACTGCCACATTAACACCTATTCCAGCAGGATAAAATCAACTCCATTATCTATTGTTTGACCCTGGGTAGCAATTTATGTATCTGATTAAGGGGTCATTTGGAGCCCATAGAAAAGCGCTGTGTACCTTAACTGAACATGTTAAAATCACTTCTTTGCATCTAAAGATCCCGAATGGCTAATCTCAGCACTGGCTGGCATTCCCCTACAGAATCAGGTCTCTTGTATATATTCTATCGACTAAAACTTTGTCAGTAGTTGCCAGAACACTTGTGATGGCTCAAGTATAACATAAAGCAAGTGCAGCACAATAGCCGTAATCTTGAAATGTCACTAAAGGTTAACTGAAGTTTCCTTAAGGATTAAATATCAAATGCTGCTTTTTCTTTTAAACCTCAATTTTTGAAATCGCAATAAGACTAGAAGCACTTTACTAACAGAATGCCATTCTAAATTAAGATGTGGAGATGCCGGTGATGGACTGGGGTTGACAATTGTAAACAATTTTACAACACCAAGTTATAGTCCAGCAATTTTATTTTAAATTCACAAGCTTTCGGAGATTTTCTCCTTCCTCAGGCCTGAGGAAGGAGAAAATCTCCGAAAGCTTGTGAATTTAAAATAAAATTGCTGGACTATAACTTGGTGTTGTAAAATTGTTTACAATTCTAAATTAATGGTTACGTCCCAACATACAATCTGCTTCTTACCTGGACTTTTCTTTAAACCTGCAGCTACTGCAGCAAAGGTGGGGCAGCGGCTTTTATCTGGGAGAGACGAGGGCTGTGCATCTCCTCTTAAATGTACCTCATTACTGGATGATTGGCTGAAATGAACAAGCCTTTTACAAGATTGAAAGGAAATATAAAGTTATAGCTGTATTTTATATAATGTGGCATTATTATTTATTTTTTTTAAAGTGATATTTATAGTTACCTTCTACTCCCTGAACTGGGATCTTCTCGTTGCGAAGGCTGACCATAAATTGGAGAAGCCTGCTGGAAAATCCTCTCCCCTACAGTAAATAATGTTTTAAAATTTAAGAACACAGTATATGCTGGTGCACTATTCTTTGACTTAAACAGTCAACTATATTAATTTCCAAATGTTGAAAGTTTATAATTATAGTTTTGAATCACATGTAGTTAATGTAGAACCAAACAACTTTATTTATAAAGCACCTTTAATGTAAAGGAACGTTCCAAACCGCTTCACAAAAATGGGTGAGGAAATGGACACTGAACCAGGAAGAGAGAGATTAGAGGGGGGACCTGAAAATCAGCAGAAGAGATGAGTTGAGAAGATTTTGAAAGGTGGAGAGAGGTGAAGAGGCGAAGGGATTTAGGAAGGGAATTCCAGAAGTAGGACCGAGGTGGGTGAAGGCACTACCACCAATGGTGAAGCAAGGGGGGTAGGGGTGCACAGAAGGCTGGGGTCAGAGGAATGGAGTGTTTGGGACACGACATAGGGCTGGAGGAGATTGCAAAGATGGGCATGGAGAGATTTAAAAATGTGGATTTTAAAGTTGCTGTGTTGGCGGACTCGGTGCCAATTTCTCAATGAGGACAGGGGTTATAGGTCAGTGGGACTTAGTGCAGGACAGGGCATGCAGAACAGAGCCCTGGACAATTTGGAGTTTATGGAGGGTGGAGGATGGGAGGTCAGAAATGAGAGCATTAGAGTAGTTTGTCTGGAGGGGACGAGGGCTTGGTTCCAGTGTTGGCAGAAGTGGGCAATGTTGTGGTGTTGGAAGTAAGCATTCTGATGATGGATAGGATGTGAGATTTAAAGCTCAAGCTCAGAGTCAGGGTCAAACAGTTCGACAAGGTTTCACGTGCTCTGGTTCAACTTTAGACAGTGGCCAGGGAGGGGGATTGAAGAACTGATGTTGAACTGGAGATTTTAACTCCTAGGCCTCGTGTGTAACCCCCCCCGATCAGTTACTCGTAACCCCTCTCAATCAGCTGGCCATTAGCAGGAGCATAATTTTGGGTGGCAGACCCACCAACCGGTCCCAAAGGAGCAATCACCAGAACTCAGGTAAGTCACAAGGAGGGGATTTTGGGAGGGTCGTGTGATCTGGAGTGAAGCGGTGAGGGGGGGGGGGGGGGGGGGGAAAGAGGGGGGCAATGGGAAGGGGGATAAGAGCCCAAGGCATGGGAGATCTAAACTTTCCCTGTGGGGGCCAGAGAAACACTCTTGCTTCTACTGGCCCCATAAGGAAAGTTAAAAAACCATCTGTTTGGGTCTCTTCTGGCCCTGGCTCCTCCTCCCGTTAGCTTCACCAGTTCCCCGCTCAGTCTACCAATTAAATTGTAGTTGGGAGCCGATTGTGTCATTTCATATTTGAAAAAGATCCCGCCAGTTTTAGGCAGGTGTCCTTTTTGCTTCCTCAGGAAAGCAGTCTAAAACAGAAGAACGGCAGGACCAAAGTGGTAGTTGGCGGATATGGCTTTCAGCTGATTTTCACGGCCCACCCACCAGGTGGGTAGGGCTAATATCGGCAATGATGTGCCTTGGACCCAACCTCACAACCGCACCACCTACTGCACCAATGTATTCATTTCCCACACCAATCATCCTCAGAACTGTCTCGGTGACATTACTAGTACCAAATTAGAGGCTGTTTTATGCTGTAGGCTAATGGTGACTAGGAACAGGATTGAGACTGTCCAAATTCATTTCACATAGGACCCTTACAGTTAATAGACAAAGGAGACCTTCTGCCATTTAACTTGGGCTGCATTTGAACCTAGGTCCCATTGGTAAAAGTCCAATGTCTAACCCAGTCCACCTGCTTGAATTATAATTTATATCTGGTACTTTATTTAGAAACTTTACTTACTCTGTTCAGCAAAGGATACAAAGTGCAATTTGGTACCGATGCTTTGATCCTTTTCTCCCTCAGAACTACTACTGCTCCAGCTTCCCCAGCTGCCACGGCTTGCTCTCACGCTGTCTGACGAACTACCAGAATCAGAGCTGCACTCACCAGAACGCACTTTCCCAAGTAGCATCTTCCAGTTTGAACAACAATGCCCTAAGACCCAGCACAAGACTGTTGAGCATTATTAAGCACAAACACTTTTGTTTAATGTAAATAATGTAATTTGAAGATTTAACTCTTGCAGTGTTTCAATGCTTTCACATGGAGCAAGCACAATTTAAAAATTATGAGCTTCATGAAATAGCATATCTATGCATATTATTAAGGGAAAAAGCAAGATATCAACCAGTTAGAGTTACTGCAATTAATAGTTAAAGCTACAGAGATTTGACTAATTGCTATCACAATCATCAGAATATAAGCATGATACAATAATAGGAATGATCTCCAATCCAGTATTGACTGAACAGGATTTATCCCATTAAAATATCAAATTAGGGCACCAAACACATCAGGATGCAATGATTTCAAGAAAACACCGGTAAGAAAATTTGAATGCAAGCTGCATAGTTACCATTTTCTGCCTCTTTAAGAAAAATGTCTGGTTTTGTATGCACATTAGCATTTTCCTTTTTTCCATACAGCCACCCCTTCCTAAATCGGTCTTCAATTCTCTCCTCTTTTTGTCCACGATTGTAGTTCCTCTCGGTGTGCATGTCACCAGTCTGTTCAGTTGACCTAGTAAAGCAGTCAGATACTCTAGATTTAACCAGTTCTTAGCACAACTTCTAACCTCAAGGCAAATCAAAGATCTCCCCTTCCTTAAAAGATCTCCTAGTAGTCTCTGACCTCATTAGCAATATAAAATTAACAAAAATACTCGAGTTAATATCATTTTAGTAACTAGTAAGATTAATAAACAAATATAATAAAAGTTCAGTGTTCTATTTCGCAGCCAAATCTGGCAAACTGATTAAAAGGAGTTAGGAGCTTACATCAATCTAGAGTGTTGTAAACTCAGATATATTTGTGGGGGGCTGAGGGAGGGTAAGGGAGAAAAAAAGAGAAGAGTTAAGAAAAATTCTGACAGTGTAGAATCTGTAGGAGGCTTGGCAAACGGTGAGAAAGACTATATAAGACTTCATGACACAGAATGGGCAGACAGTTGGAGATGCAATTTAATGCTGATTAAGAGTGAGGTAATACACTTAGAACTTACAGATAAAGATAATTGAAGGTCTGGATGGACAGCAATCTAAAGGGTTTTTTTAATTCGTTCATGGGATGTGGGCGTCACTGGCACGGCCAGAATTTATTGCCCATCCCTAATTGCCCTTGAGTTTCACTAATTTTATAAATGATTGTATTTTCTGGTCGACTGAAGCAGATGCCCTTGGTGTTAGCAGCCAGTTCCAGTGTGGTGAAGGTTCTCCCACAGTGCTGTTAGGAAGGGAGTTCCAGGATTTTGACCCAGCAACGATGAAGGAACGGTGATATATTTCCAAGTCGGGATGGCGTGTGACTTGGAGGGAAATGTGCAGGTGGTGGTGTTCCCATGTGCCTGCTGCTCTTGTCTTTCTAGGTGGTAGAGGTCGCAGGTTTAGGAGGTGCTGTCGAAGAAGCCTTGGCAAGTTGCTGCAGTGCATCCTGTGGATGGTACACACTACAGCCACTGTGCGCCGGTGGTGAAGGGAGTGAATATTTAGGGTGGTGGATGGGGTGCCAATCAAGCGGGCTGCTTTGTCCTGGATGGTGTCGAGCTTCTTGAGTGTTCTTGGAGCTGCACTCATCCAGGCAAGTGGAGTGTATTCCATCACACTTCTGATTTGTGCCTTGTAGATGGTGGAAAGGCTTTGGGGAGTCAGGTGAGTCACTCGCCGCAGAATACCCAGCCTCTGACCTGCTCTCGTAGTCACAGTATTTATGTGGCTGGTCCAGTTAAGTTTCTGGTCAATGGTGACCCCCAGGATGTTGATGGTGGGGGATTTGGCGATGGTAATGCCGTTGAATGTCAAAAGGAAGTGGTTAGACTCTCTCTTGTTGGAGATGGTCATTGCCTGGCACTTGTCTGGCGTGAATGTTACTTGCCACTTATGAGCCCAAGCCTGGATGTTGTCCAGGTCTTGCTGCATGCGGGCTCAGACTGCTTCATTATTTGAGGGGTTGCGAATGGAACTGAACACTATGCAATCATCAGCAAACATCCCCATTTCTGACCTTATGATGGAGGGAAGGTCATTGATGGAGCAGCTGAAGATGGTTGGGCCTAGGACACTGCCCTGAGGAACTCCTGCAGCAATGTCCTGGGGCTGAGATGATTGGCCTCCAACAACCACTACCATCTTCCTTTCTGCTAGGTATGGACTCCAGCCACTGGAGAGTTTTCCCCCTGATTCCCATTGACTTCAATTTTACTAGGGCTCCTTGGTGCCACAATTGGCCAAATGCTGCCTTGATGTCAAGGGCAGTCACTCTCACCTCACCTCTGGAATTCAGCTCTTTTCTCCCTGTTTGGACCAAGGCTGTAATGAGGTCTGGAGCCAAGTGGTCCTGGCGGAACCCAAACTGAGCATTGGCGAGCAGGTTATTGGTGAGTAAGTGCCACTTGATAGCGCTGTCGACGACACCTTCCATCACTTTGCTGATGATTGAGAGTAGACTGATGGGCGGGAATTGGTCGGATTGTCCTGCTTTTTGTGGACAGGACATACCTGGCAATTTTCCACATTGTCGGGTAGATGCCAGTGTTGTAACTGTACTGGAATAGCTTGGCAAGAGGCACAGCTAGTTCTGGAGCACAAGTCTTCAGCACTACAGCCGGGATCTTGTCGGGGCCCATAGCCTTTGCTGTATCCAGTGCACTCAGCCGTTTCTTGTTATCACATGGAATGAAGCAAATTGGCTGAAGACTGTGATGGTGGGGATATTGGGAGGAGGCCGAGATAGATCATCCACTCGGCACTTCTGGCTGAAGATGGTTGCAAATGCTTCAGCCTTGTTTTTTGCACTCACGTGCTGGACTCTGCCATCATTGAGGATGGGGATGTTTACAGAGCCTCCTCCTCCCTTAGTTGTTTAACTGTCCACCACCATCCACAACTGGATGTGGCAGGACCGCAGAGCTTTGATCTGATCCGTTGGTTGTGGAATCGCTTCACTCTGTCTGTAGCATGTTGCTCCTGCTGTTTAGCATGCATGTAGATCTAAAGGTTCAAATAGATAATTCCCTAAAAGTGCAAGTGCAGGTAGATAAAGCTATAAAAAAGGCTAATACAATTTGGGGTTTTATAAATAGGGGCAGAGAGTTCAAGAGTAAAGAAAAATTAATTTATACAGAACACTGGTTAGGCTAGTTAGAGTACTGTGTGCAATTTTGGGCACTCCGTTATAGAAAGGATATTCAAGCTGTAGAGCGCATAGAGCATAGATTCTTCAAGGTGATGCCAGAAATGGGAAATTATAGTTATGAGCACTGGAAGAGAGAAGATTAAGGGGAAATTTAATAAGAGTTTTTTTTTAATTTATGAAGAGATGTTAGTGAATAGGGAAAGACTATTTCCTCTAGCTGGGGAGTCAGTGACGAGGGGGCATTGATTTAAAATGATCACAGAGTGAGGAGTGAGACTAGGAGACATTTCTTTACACAGAAGGTTGTTGAAGCAAGGAATACTTTGCTACAGGGAGTGGCTGAGGCAGAAACCATTGTGTCTTTTCAGGGAAAATTGGATAAATAGTTGAAACTGAGGAAGATACAAGGCTATGGGGAGAAATCAGGGCAATGGGACTAGATTTGGTTTTCTTGAGTCGGATACAATGGACTAAAGAGCCTCCTTCTGTGCTTTAAACTTCCATAGTTCTAAACCTGGTTAAAAATTTGGGTTTGCCGTAGATATCTCATCAGATTCAGTAACATCTGTCACTCTCGTAAGCAGCCCAAGCATTTTACTTTTAGGAGAGTTGACTCATACTGCCCTATTATCCACTTGTATGATAATGTAACCCTGAATGCAAAAATAGCACATTGTGTTCTGGATCAGATCTGTGTCTTTCTTCAATCTCTCCGAATGTGGACCGAATAAACACTTGCTCAGACGAGACTTAATACAAATCATTAAGCTATTTTATTTCACAGCAGGTGAACAGACAGACAGGTTATGATCAGATTCACTGTCTTCATGAAATAATATAAAATAATGAACACGCTAAGCTTCCTCACACAAGTCATCTTACTTAACTTAAATAGAATTAGTTCCCTTCATTCTCTTGCATAAAACCTTCTCAGTTCTCTGTTGCCAAAAACTTAACAGCCCTCAAAACCTTCCTTTTAAACTAATTCTGGGTGCCCTCACAGCCTTCCTTGTAACCAAGGCTTGACTGTCCATCTCTTTCCTACACCCACAGGAAGTTAAAGCTTGATTCCTGATTCCTCCCCCTATCTGGGAGTTGGTCAGAAAAGCTGCTAATCAAACCTGCTACTGCACCCCCTCCCTTTGAAACTAGCTTAATGCAAAGGTTAACGGGAAGGGAGATTCCACCCCTACGGTGTGAATCATTGTTAGATACCTCGGAGGCAACTCCCCAATTGCTTCCGATCTCCTGGCTAACAGTGTCAATATTTGACTTTAATATACATTCTGGAAATATATGCAGCCTTTGGCCTTCCTTCTTAAACTAGTCCAAATAGACAGTTTTAAAACACAGCTTCCATATCTTTTCTGGGGGAAAAATATGGTCAAAAATTCCAAAACGTGACAATCTATACCTTGACAGCAGGCTGATGTTTTGACATGCAATTATTAGCGATATTTGTGTCACAGATAAACATATTTAATTACTTTATATCTTTAAAAAGTGTCAACACTTACTGTCCAGAAATCTTCCTGTTTTTCCCATAAGTCTTTCTTCCTTTCCATTTATTACTAGTTGTAACTCCGCTTTTCTCCTGTTGTCTTTTGTGTTTAATACTGTCCATTGGTGTCGTTTGCTGATATAATTATTCAAAATTAAAAAAGGGTTTTAACCACACTATATTGTAACAGGCCTTTTAAATGGTATCAGCATTATTAAACTGACTTAATATTGGATGATTTTAATTTTGTTGACACCATCAACATCACAGCCTTCAAAGTGATATTGCATTAAACAGCCTGCACTTGTGCTCTCTCTGCCATTAGTTTGTATTTCATGGGGAAGCACAAGAAGTCCATTTCAGTATTAAAAACAAATGTAAAGAACATTAGAGGCAATAGAGTCCTACTCATCACAGTGAGATGTGTTCAATGTCGCATTGTGTGGCTCTGAAGCACTGTTGGTGCTCAGAGGCTGGGTACATACAGTGCATAAGAACAAACGGACTTGCATTTATATAGCACCTTTCATGATCTCAAAAGGGTTACAAAGTACTTCACAGCGAATGAATTACTTTTGAAATTTAGTCACTGTTGTAATGTAGGAAGTGCAGCGGCCAATTTGCACAATGAAATAAATGACCAAATCATCTGTTTTTAAGGTGTTGGTTGAGGGCTAAATGTTGGCCAAGACACCTGGAGAACCCCCATGTGCTCTTCTTCGAATAGTGCCGTGAGTTCATTTACGCCACCTGAGAGGGCAGACGAGCTCAGTTTAATGTCTCATCCGAAAGGCAGCACTCCTTCGGTACTATACTTAAGTATCAGCCTAGATTATATGCTCAAGTCTCTGGAGTGGGACTTCAACCCACGACCTTCTGATTCAGAGTGCCATCAATGAGCCACGGCTAACAAGGCTCAATAATGCCTCATCATTTATTCAAATTAGGGGCAAGCCACATAATATGGTTGGAGCACTTTATCAGTGCAATGGGTGCTTCAGGCAAAGCTTGCTGTAAAAAAAATGTATGGTGTGCCTTGTTGGGTGATCCTCTCCTTCATGCAGGACTACCCTTTATCATCTTTAAGGGCAGCAACAACCATATAAAAGATGCTAGAACCAGATGACACGTCCCTAACAACATTTTTTAGGATTCATAGGATGCCCCTGTTGTATACACAATTAAAGCTCACTTACCACAGCTGTAGATGGCTTCTGTGCTACAAAGGGAGGCAGTACATTCTGTAGGATTGACATGTGAGCCTTTGCTTGAGGTTCATGGGGCACCTGTTCTTCTGTCTTCAGATTTTCACTGATTTTCTCCATCGTCCCTTGTTGTGGTTTGTCTGAAGGATAGAATTACAACTTAAAGCAAAAATGCTGAAACATCTAATCAAATATCAAATCTAAATTTTCTATTTAAAAACTAATTTCTCTCTCTCTGCACCCCTCAACCCAGGGTTATCCTATTGCTCCTGAAAGCGACAACACCTCATCTGGGTATGAATCCACAGGTGCTCGTTGTTCTCCGTTATCTCAACCAAGCGGGCATTATTCACTTGAGAGACTCAACGTGAAATATCAGCAGTCTATTTGACGGAGGGGATGGGGAAGAGGGCAGAGTGAAGCACAGCTGAATCCAGTCCTGTCCCCACCAGACGTCCACAAATTTCCAGATAGAGTCACTGAATAGTGAGCAGGCACCCTAGCTGATTTCCTCTCCCAAATCCAGAGGCGCCAAGCCAAATTGTAGAATGACCATAATTACTGCAGCTAAAATCAGCCACCTCAGCACATGGATTCAACTGTGGGATTCCCTCCTCTGGGACAGGGAGCTCAGCTTCTCAATGGATAAACTGAGCAGAGCCATCATCTTGCGTCTTTATTTAGATCAGACATGGCAACACATTCTCAACTCATTTCACAGGCACATGGATGCCGGTTAGCAGAACAATGTGCATGCATTTAACTACAGGTGTGCGGTGGTCCACTTTCCCCAACTCAAGTGCGATGCACAGCAAGCGGTTTGACCTCGTGCTGCTGGCCTGCATCATTCTAATGTAGGCACCAGTGTCAAACCATTACAAACCACATAAAAGAGTAGGGATAGTGGGCAGGTACTCAAGTTGGCAGGTTGCGACTAGTGGTGTCCCACAGGGATCTATTGGGGCCTCAACTGTTCACTATATTTATTAACAATTTGGATGACAGGATAGAGAGCCACATATCCAAGTTTACCGATAACACAAAGATAGGCAGCATTGTAAGCAGGGTAGATGGAAGCATAAAATTACAGAGAGATATTAATAGATTAAGTGAAGGGGCAAAACTGTAGCAAATGGATTTTAATGTAGGCAAGTGTGAGGTCATCCACTTTGGACCTAAAAAGTATAGATCAGAGTACTTTCTAAATGGCGAAAAGCTCGAAACAGTGGAGGTCCAAAGTCCATGTACATAGATCATTAAAATGTCATGGACAGGTACAGAAAATAATCAAAAAGACTAGACTAATGGAATGCTGGCCTTTATATCTAGAGGACTAGAATGCAAGGGGTTAGAAGTTACGCTGCAGCTATACAAAGCCCTGGTTAGACCACACCTGGAGTACTGTGTTCAGTTCTGGGCACTCAACCTTAGGAAGGACGTATTGGTCTTGGAGCGTAGATTTACTAGAATGATACCTGGACTCCAAGGGTTAAATTATGAGGAGAGATTACACAAACTAGGGTTGTATTCCCTGGAATTTAGAAGATTATGAGGTGATTTGATCGAAGTTTTCAAGATATTAAGGGGAACTGTTGGGGTAGATAGAGAGAAACTATTTCTGCTGGTTGGGGAATCTAGGACTGGGAGACATAGCCTAAAAATTAGAGCCAGGGCTTTTAGGAGTGAAGTTAGGAAACCCTTCTACACACAAAGGGTGGTAGAAGTTTGGAACCCTCTTCCGCAAACTGTAGTTGATGCTAGCTCAATTGTTAATTTTAAATCTGAGATTGCTAGATGTTTGTTAACCAAAGGTATTAAGGGATATGGGGCTAAGACAGGTATATGGAGTTAGGTCATAGATCAGCCATGATCTCATTGAATGGCGGAACAGGCTCGAGGGGCTAAATGGCCTACTCCTCTTCCTATGTTCCTAACAAAATCTACAAATACAATCTTGTTAAGTATAGAGAACAAATGTCAGGCAACAAGTTTAATCCAGTAATTCAATTACTGTTTTTCTTGCAACAGCATCATAACTGGCTGACTACATTACTGGCTATGAAAAACTATATGTTATCTATTGTCCTACATATACTGGAAAAGTGCAACATGAATTAGCGTCAATTTAAATAAGATGGAATCAAAACACCACTGTTGGAATTAACATACACAGTTCTGAATGGTCCTTAAAATATTGTCATACCTTCAACAACATTGAATGAAGCAAGTTGAGTTTCATCAGTCCTGAAGCTTTCTTCTGACATAAGGTGATCATGGTGCTCACCTAGAGTGCGTACTTGAAAAGATCCGTAGTGATTCAATTCTTCAATGTCAGGGACAGGAAATGTCATAGGAAGTTCAGAGCTCCTTTCCTCTGACAGTACACAGGTCACAAGTTCATGATCAGTAGTAGGTTGAGTTTCAATAAAAAATGGTTTCCTCTCGCACTCCTGTACCATCTCTTCAACTTTTTCCAGATCCTTTTCTGCAAATGGTCTACAGCTTTTATCATGTGGCTTCTCATATGGAGGAATGTCAGTGTAAGATTGCTGCTCCTTTGGAGAATGAAAAGGCCCTCCGTTGGTTTGCTGATACTCTTCACCAGTCCCACAGCTAACATTTGCTGATGCATTCAATTTATTTTTGCTATAGTACTTGAGCTTTCTTGGACAATGGCTTGGTGTAACTGGACTCCGTTTTGAGGTACTTTGGGTTCGAACAGAGGGTCCACTCACTGCTAGAGCCCCTCTTCCTTTCCCTCTGTCTGGCAAATTACTGCCTTCACTGTAAGTCTTACAGCTACCTCTACTTAACCTGACAATAAAAAAGGAAACTATTAAAACCACTGAGGATTAATCTCACATTTAAAAGGCTGCTTGTACAAGAAAAAATAAGACTTTGAGTGAATAACTTATTATTGACTTGCCTTTGGCTAATTAAAATGGTTATTTGTAGTGTACTTGTTCTACTTGATGTAAGGAATCTTACAACACCAAGTTATAGTCCAACAATTTTATTTAAAAATCACAAGCTTTCGGAGATTATCTCCTTCGTCAGGTAAGTAGTGAGTTCAATGTGAATCAAATGGACCAATTAATAATTGACTACTGCAAAGGCAGTATTTTTTTTTTAAAAAGCTACTCCTTGTTGAAAAGTATTTTATGATATTACATAAAGCTTCTTACTTGTAAGTTGTGGAGCCAAGCGTGTTAATAGAGGTTCTATCCTGTTGGAGCAGTAGGGAGGTGTGGCAAGGCCTTGATCTAGATTGACTAAACTCTGTCAAAATGTAGTGAGCATGTTGATAGGCCATTATAATGACACAAAACAGCAGCAGACTACAAAAGAAAACAAAATTCACATTAAATACATTTTTCCAGCTTATTGACATGAATAGGATAATAAATCAAAAAATGTTTTTCTTCAGAGTGATTTGCAGATAATGCATTAAAACTTACAAAAGGCCACAAGTCCTGTTACTTTAGTGCATTTTTATGGGGAATTGCAAACTAATTACAGAGGGGTGAAATGCAACTTCAGGGGGCACCCCACCTGATTTTCCATTCCACTGAAGTCAATGCAAAAGAAATTCGGGCAGGGCGTATGGATCCAGACCCCGATCCCAGCCTAGAACTCCAAGTAGACACCACTTCTGCCAGTGCCGGTGAGATATACCTGGTAAGGCCAGTCGTGCCCATGCCAATGCTGCTCCAGGTACTGACAGGGTTCCAAGGGTGTGGGAACTCCCGACTTGGAGAGTCCCTGCCCTCAACTCCCTTGGCGTACGTTGATGGCCTCGTAGGGTCAAGCACTGGTTCAGCCCCCATGAGGCCATCCCAGAAACACTCACTCGAAGCTGGGGCCTGGCAAGGAATTTCAGCCCCATTACATTACGCCACAAAGAGTTCATCACCTGCCTGTTTTTTTTGCCGGGGTGGGGTGGGGGTGGTGGGGAGAGAGAGAGAGAGAGAGAGAGAGAGAGAGAGAGAGAGAGAGAGAGAGAGAGAGAGAGAGAGAGAGAGAGAAATAATTTCTCTCAAACAAAAACCTAAACCCTTTGCCTTAGCTAAAATGGGCAAATACTCACTAGGTGGAAATTTGAATCTTTAAATCTCCATCATAATTTTTTCACAATACAGAAAAAACAGGAGGCAAGAATCAGGCAATCAACGTACAACATGGGTATTAGGACTGCAGGTCAAAAACTTGATATTATATCCATTTAAAAACAAATGGAGGACGGATGAACTTCAGATATTTTAAACAAATTAAGTTTGGTTTACAAGGTGATAAAGTAAGGTCAAACAAAGGTATCAAACATTTACTCAAGACAATTTAACATGGTCACTTAAAACTGTTGCTACTTTAAAAATTGTACTTCAAATATATGAGTTTCTTGTTAAATTTCTGACCAGCTAAAAAGGCAGATGATCATCCAGAATGGCTGCTCCCAACTGAGTGCTGGCACCAAGTCTGCACACAGAGGTAACAGGTGGTGTGGAAGAGTCACATTCAGAGTGAACTGAAACTGCAAGCCTCTTGCAGTTAAAAGCTGTAGTTCACGGATCACCCAGGAAGTGGTGAAATCTGGTGTAAACCTGGGTAGGGAGAGAGAAATTTAGTCAAATAAAGCAGTGTGATCGAGCCTTGTGGTTACATAAGAACATAAGAAATAGGAGCAGGAGTAGGCCAATCGGCCCCTCGAGCCTGCTCCGCCATTCAATAAGATCATGGCTGATCTGATCCTAACCTCAAATCTAAAGAACACAAGAAGTAGGAGCAGGACTCGGCCACTCAGCCCCTGGGCCCGCTCCGCCACCCACAGGGCCTTGACCGATCTGAACTCAGCTTCATGTCCAATTTCCTGCCCGCTCCCCGTAACCCCTAATTCCCTTTTCTTCTAGGAAACTGTCTATTTCTGTTTTAAATTTATTTAATGATGTAGCTTCCACAGCTTCCTGGGGCAGCAAATTCCACAGACCTACTACCCTCTGAGTGAAGAAGTTTCTCCTCATCTCAGTTTTGAAAGTGTAGCCCCTTATTCTAAGATTATGCCCCCTCGTTCCAGTTTCACCCATCCTTGGGAACATCCTTACCGCATCCACCCGATCAAGCCCCTTCACAATCTTTTATGTTTCAATAAGATCGCCTCTCATTCTTCTGAACTCCAATGAGCAGAGTCCCAATCTACTCAACCTCTCCTCATATGTCCACCCCCTCATCCCCGGGATTAGCCGAGTGAACCTTCTTTGTACTGCCTCGAGAGCAAGTATGTCTACATTAACAGCTTAAACTTGAAAAAAAAGTAGTTGGCACTATGTTACACCACCGAAAGGGCTACTCAACCTCATTAATCCTTCATCATCTTTTTAAAATTCCCTTTTTCTATCCGCCATTCCGACTCCTACAGCCGAACACGGAGGCATCCAGCCTGCACCCAGGTCACTAGTAATATCTCCTATTGGCAGCTGGGAGAAGCCACCATGGAGACTCAATTTGCCTTCCGCAGGTAGACGATGCTCCAGCCTCTCTTCAACATCTCCTAGCTATATGAAGTTTAGATCCCTACCTGAGCACAGTGAGACTTGAACACTACGCTACTGAGCAGGATGAACACTGAATATTAGCACACCAGAAATGCAAAATCTGCACATAGCTACTTAACTGTGCTCTTGTAGCGAGGATTTAACATGTAGGACATGCTTTAAAACACACGTAGCTGAAGGTCGATATTCAATAGGGACTGAGTTCAGAAGTGTCAGCCTTGGCTCAGTGGTAGCACTCTTGCTTCTGAATCAGAAGGTTGTGGGTCAAGCCCCTCTCCAGAGATCTGATCATATAATCTAGGCTGACACTTCAGTGCAGTACTGAGGGAGTGCTGCATTGTTGGAGGTGCCATCATTTGGATGAGACATTAAACCAAGATCCCATCTGCTCGGTCAATTGGATGTAACAGGTCCCATAGCACTACTTGAAAAGGAGCGGAGGAGTTCTCCCAGTGTCCTGGCCAACATTTATCCCTCAATCAACATTAAAACAGAATTGGTCATTTCTCTCATTGTTGTTTGTGGGACCTTGCTGTGCACAAATTGGCTACAACATTTCCCTACATAACACTGATTAAACTTCAGGAGTACTTCATAGGTTGTGAGACACTTAGGGATGTTCTGACACGAAAGATGTCATGTAAATACAAGTACTTTCTCTTTCTTTCTTGAGCCTATTCTAAACAGCACCCTTAGCGCCAGCAGAGATGGGAGACTTTTATTCAAATCAGTCTGAGCTGGATTCAAATTTCATTTCCAGAGATGAAAGGGGCAATGTGGCTAACCTACAATCCAATCCAGTCTTCTAACATTCAAAGTGTTTTGGCATCAACAGGGAATGAATGATATTGCTGATCAATGATTGGGTACTTGCATCACTTAAAACTGACAAATAGCGAGTTATTCTTTGGAATAACTGGCGTTTAGAAGAATGAGAGGTGATCTCATTGAAACATACAAGATTCTGAGGGGGCTTGATAGGGTAGATGCTGAGAGGTTGTTTCCCATGGCTGGAGAGTCTAGAACTAAGGGGCACAGTCTCAGGATAAGGGGTCGAACATTTAAGACGGAGATGAGGAGGAATTTCTTCTCTCAGAGGGTTGTGAATTTTTGGAATTCTCTATCCCAGAGGGCTGTGGATGCAGAGTTGTTGAATATGTTCAAGGCTGAGAGCGACAGATTTTTGGACTCTAGGGGAAATCAAGAGATATGGGAATCGGGCACAAAAGTGGAGTTGAGGTCGAAGGTCAGCCATGATCTTAGTGAATAGCGGAGCAGGCTCAAGGGACCGTATGGCCTACTCCTGCTCCTATTTCTTATGTTCTTATGAATATTATTTAGATTAAATACAGTAGCAGACCCCCACTAATTAGAAGTTTGTCTACTACTTCTAGCTAACCTAAAGTGGATGCAAGTCCTTCATCTATACTTACACAATGCTGATCTCATGTGACGAATTAGCATCCAGTACAAACGATTCACATTTTAGAATCTGAAACCCAAATCCTTGACATTTATATCCATTAATGCTCATCGAAATCACTGTGACAGTCAGTGGTCCAAAGTTTTCAACCTTAAAATTCTTTCTGATGGTCAAATTGAGTTCACTTCCTTTTGACTCTGAAAACAAGAGAATTAAGTAAGTACGGTAACCTCAGATCTGTGTCAAACATCACTAAATTATTTATCTCCGATTAAGTCAGTGCATTCAACATACTTCATTTTCAGATCAAAGGCTTCACATCATCTTGTGGTATTTGAGTGCACTCCCACTGCAGTGGTCAGTGCAGCCAGCTCTATTTGGAGGTGTCAACCATGACTCAGCGGTAGCACTCCCACCTCTGAGTCAGAAGCTTGTGGGTTCAAGTCCCACTCCAGAGACTTGAGCACATGATCCAGGCTGACATTTCAGTGCAGTACTGAGCGAGAGTCGGAGGTGCCATCTTTTGGATGTGACATTAAACCGAGGCCCCGTCTGCCTTCTCAGGTGGACATAAAAAATCCCATAGCACCATTTGAAGAGGAGCAGGGGAGTTCTCCCCAGTGTCCTGGCCAATAATTATCCCTCAACCAACATTATTAAAACAGATTATCTGGTCATTAACTCAATGCAGGACCTTGCTGTGTGCAAATTGGCTGCTGCATTTCCTACATTACAACAGTGACTACACTTCAAAGGTACTTCATTGGCTGTAAAGCGCCTTGGGTCATCTTTTGGTCATGAAAGGCGCAATGATATGCAAGTTCTTTCTATTTTCCAGCCATTAAAATGAATGGATAGAAAATTATGCAGGGGGCACGCTGACCTCCATGGTTGATTTCCCAATATGTGCTTTTGTCGTGCGAAGCATTAATCTCGAGTTAACCCAGTTTTAACCCTTTTGAAGGGGTTTTCTGCTACATGGTCTGGATAGTGATTTTTTTTCCCCACACTTGTTGCCAATGTCAGATCACGCTGGATAATGGATGGTTCATTTATCGAGGCTACGTAACCCCTTACCTTTCATCCTGTTTTTGCCACAAAACACTCCAAAGATGAGGAATCAATGAAACTGGCAGCGGTTTTCAAGCTTTCCTATGTGGCTACCATTCTGCAAATATGCCAAGGGACCCCCCCACCTGTAAACATTAACATATCTAGGGACTCCTCTCTGTTATAACGTCCAAAGGACAGCGTCAACTACAAGATAAACAGAGCTTTCACTGCAGAAAACCAAGGACTGCAGTTTGAAAGTCTGAGACATGGAGGTAGCCAAGTTTGAATAAGGCATGGCTGCAATTTGAAAACAGGCCCCTTAATTAGGAATCGAATGCTTTGTGGCTTAATAGGTAAGCAGTGATTTCAGAGAACTTTGACTTAAAATTGCATAAATTTCACTGTTGACTCACACTTGTGACATAGGAAACCACCAACAACCAAACAGATTCAAAAAGCCAACTTTTCTGACATCAGTAATTTAGCAACTGAACGAATGACAGCATCAGTTTGGCTCCACTTTAATTAAAACTAGTTTTAACATTTTGTTTCAGATACCTACTGCCTCTACATTCCATCAGTGTGGATTCCGGCACCTTAAATCGAAGTGAGCCCCCTGCTCCTGGCAGCTTTCCTCCCACTTTCAGCAACTCATTAGCCCCAAAGCCTTCCACAGTCAGCAGATCGAGTATAGTAAGGTTGTTTCTTTTAAAAAAAAGTAGCATAATCTTATATATGCAATTATTTTGGACCTTTTAAAAAAATAAGCACACTTGCACTTAACAGAAGCACCTTAAACAGAAACTCTCTTAAAAACTACTGTTTAATTCAGGAATTAGCACCAGGTGTTATGTTAACTAACATGTTAGCAAAAAGATCTGTATTTCCCCACAGTTAAACTGCCAACTTCATCATAATTGTAGTCTTGCTGATATAACACAACATTAATGTAACAGACTTATGGGTCTCTAATTGAGGAATCACAAAACAAACCCACCCATGTCATAACACGTTACAAAAAGATAGGCTTTACACTATGGTAGTAATATGGTGTTGATTATATCACAATGGATACTTAAAGCATCTGCAGTAATTCACTCTCAAAACTAGGTATTCAGTTCTTTAAGGTAACAAGGATGAATTTTACCTGATCAGTATGAGTGATGTCACTAGGCTGTGGCTTACTGGTGTGAACTCAACACCAATCTTCCTCATCTCTTGAGGCTGTAAAGTCAATTGAAGAACCCCAACACTCGGTCTGTTGTCCAATTCCATCTGCTTGTAACTCTCTGCACTCTATTTAATTATAAGCATCAACATAAAACGATTTTCCAGACCATGATGGAAGATTTTGCTTCACATAAGTGCATTAGTATGCTAGTCATTATAGTTAGACCAGTGGTCTGAGTTGTCAGTCACCTGTATCATACAACTTAAGAAATGTCTAAATTATAGTCAAAAAGGAAAACTCACTGTGGCATGGGAACATAGAGCTTGGGTTCACACTGGTGATTCCCACACATTCCAGGTCTCACATTAACTATCATAGGGAGAGGAAGAACGAAAGAGGGGAACAGAAAACAAGCGTCTAGCCACAGGGATAGTAAGTTAGAGGATGAATCATTCGGAGTCACTTGTCTACTCGTAAGAGCCAGTTTAAGAGCAGCATTAGTATAAGCCATGAAACATTTACCCACAACCTTTTTTTTTTGGAGAGGGTGCGTAAATGGTACACTGAGAAAATGAAAAATAAAAGCATAAAGTTTCGTACACTTAATTATGAAATTAATTGCTGCTTTTAACAGAGGATGTATTTATAAGAACACATGAAAATGAACTTACCTTACGATCAGGAGGCTTTACCAGCCTAAATTCATTTGCAGTAACACTAATGATTTGCCTCCTTAGCTTGTACCTTTAAAAAAATAAAATAACTGAATTATTTGCCAGTCCTGAATAAAAATACTGCAAACATATAACTTGCACTTGTAAGCTCATGTAAAGTAGGTGTACATGTGACATTCTGTTTCCCTTATAATCCATTTTCTCACAATATTACTGGTAATTCATAAACTACAACAGTTGCTACTTGAGGATACTTGTAAAAAAAACTGACTAACTGTACTTTCTCTACACTACAGGCATTTGTTTTGCCATATCTTTGGAACTGGCTCAAAAAATATTTGACTCAAGGCAGCCCCAAGTTTTATTTAAAGACAAACATTAACTCCCCTAATAGCTCAGTTGGCAAAAGCAGCACATAGTTGAACCACAGAGAGCAGAATATCTCAGGTTTGGTTACCAGTATGTGCAGAGTGAGCTGATCTCAACCAGGGGGCAGCAGGGGTCCCTCAATTGATCTTAATTGGGACGTTGGGGGAGCGGGGGTAAAAATAGGTTAAGCACCAGGGTTTCGGCTGCTGATTATCATCATCCAGTGAGCCCTGCTGGAAAGTAGGCATGTAGACATCAGTGAGAACAGGATCAGCTTGGCCATGATGTCACACGAACAGTCTGTCAACACTCACTGTCCAGGCTTGTGGTGCAGCTATTAAGACTATCCTTTATGCGAAGGGCTAGAGGGTAAACAGTCCTATGGAACCGGTGGAGACAAGATCTTGAAATGGTGAGAACTTTGGAACTAAGAAACAATACAACTTAGTTTGTAGCTTGTAAAATTTAATAAAGACATAAGAACATAAGAAATAGCAGCAGGAGGTAGTCATACGGCCCCTTGAGCCTGCTCCGCCAGTCTATCAGATCATGACAGATCTTCGACCTCAGCTCCACTTTCCCGCCCTATCCCCAGATCCCCTTAGTGTCCAAAAATCTGTCGATCTCAGTCCTGAATATACTCAACGACTGAGCATCCACAGCTCTCTGGGGTAGACAATTCTAAAGATTCATGAACCTCAGTGAAGAAATTTCTCCTCATCTCAGTCTTAAATGACTAACCCCTTATCCGGAGACTATGCCCCCTAGTTCTAGACTCGCCAGCTAGAGGAACTAAACTCTCAGCATCTACCCTGTCAAGCCCCCTCAGAATCTTATATGTTTCAATGAGATCACCCCTCATTCTTCTAAACTCCAGACAGTGTAGGCCCATTCTACGTAATCTCTCCTCATAGGACAACCCTCTCATCCCAGGAATCAATCTAGTGACCTTCAATGCTCTGCCTCCAAGGCAAGTATATCCTTGCTTAGATAAGGAGACCAAAACTGAACAGTACTCCAAATGTGGTCTCACCAAAGCCCTGTACAATTGCAGCAAGACTTCCTTACTCATGTACTCCAACCCCCTTGCAATAAAAGCTAACATGCCATTTGCCTTCCCAACTGCTTGCTGCACCTGCATGCTAACTTTGTGTTTCTTGTACGAGGACACCCAGATCTCTCTGAACACCAACATTTAATAGTTTCTCACCATTTAAAAAAAAATTCTGTTAATCTATTCTTCCTACCAAAGTGAATAACCTCACATTTCCACACATTATACTCCATCTGCCATCTTTTTGCCCACTTAGCCTGTTTATATTCCTTTGCAGATGCTCCGTCCTATTCACAGCTTACTTTCTCACCTACCTTTGTATAGTCATCAAACTTGGATACATTACACTCGGTCCCTTCATCTAAGTCATTAATATAGACTGTAAACAGCTGGGGCCCCTGCAATGATCTTTGCGGTAGCCCACTAGTTATAGCCTGCCAACCTGAAAATGACCCGTCTATCCCTACTCTCTGGTTAACAGACAGAAAAGAGTCATCTATCCATGCTATTACCATTAGCCCCATGAGCCCTTATCTTGCATAGCAACCTTTTATGTGGCACCTCATCGAATGCCATTTGGAAATCCAAATGTGCAACATCCACTGGTTCCCCTTTATCTACCCTGCAAGTTACATCCCCAAAGGACTCTAATAAATTTGCTAAACACGATTTCCCTTTCATAAAACCATGTTGACTCTGCCTAATCATATTATGTACACAGTCGTACAACACCAGGTTATAGTCCAACAGCTTTATTTGAAATCACAAGCTTTCAGAGCTTTGCTCCTTCGTCAGGTGAGTGAAGAAGGGTTTCCATAAAAGCATCGCATATATAGTCAGAGAACAATGTCTGGTGATTACAGATAATCTTTCCAACTGCCCGTTATCACCCCTCGGCAGAGAGATAATTACAGCAATCAAAGGAGTGGATGGTGTTCAGACACCTGACTAAACCTGTCTGAACACCATTCACTCCTTTGATTGCTGTAATTTTGGAAGATTAAAACCAATGCATCCACTATCTCTGCAGCCACCTCTTTTAGAACCCTAGGATGTAGGCCATCAGGTCCAGGGGACTAATCGGCTTTTAGTCCCATTAGTTTCTCCAGTACCTTTCCTCTCCTGATATTAAATATTTAAGTTCCTTCCTCAATGTCAATAGCCCCTTGGTTCCCCACTATTTCTGGTATGCTTTGTGTGTCTTCTACTGTGAAGACAGATACAAAATATTTGTTTAACATCTCTGCCATTTCCTTATTGCCCATTATAATTTCTCCTGTCTCAGTCTCGAAGGGACCGACATTTACTTTTGCTACTCTCCCTTTTTAAATACTTGCCAAAGCTCTTAATCAATTTTAAATTTCTTGCTAGTTTACTTTCATATTCTATTTTCTCCCTTTCTAATCAATTTTTTGGTCATCCTTTGTTGATTTCTAAAACTTTCCCAATCCCCAGGTTTACTACTCTTCTTGGCAACATTATAGGCCTCTTCTTTTAATCTAATACTATCCTTAACTACTTTAGTTAGCCATGGATAAATCTCTTTTCCTGTGGAGTTTTTGTTTCTCAATGGAATGTGTATTCGTTGCAAATATTGAAGTATTTCTTTAAATGTTTGCCATTGCTTATTTACCATCATATCTTTGTCTACATTAGGAAATTAGATTAAAAGATTTTTTTTTTACATTTTTATATTATTCAGTTTGGTAAATACACTTATACGAATGAGCAGCAGAGAATAGCATGGAACGGTGCAGTGGAAGACAGCATAATGTAGGCCAATTAAATCAGCTATCCTAGTTGCAGCACAGTTATTATAATTAAAAGATGCAGTTTACCATTTCTTGAGTAGGCCTAAAGCAGCTTGGGGATTTGGATAGTGAGACACTGGCAGGATCTGCACTGTGACTGGTATATCTGATGGGTTCTTCAAAACAAAGTGTTTCACCTGAAACATCAAAAAAAACATAATCACCTCATTACACGAGCAATTTAAAACTCAATGAAAAAGTTCTTAGAATATTATGCACTGGTTTGTTGAAAATGCAGCACTCGATGTCCCAATGGTTTGGCCATCCCAATAGGTAATAGCAGTACTGAGCGATAATAAATCATAGCACTTATCTTTAGTACGTAAAACACACATGTAAATGTCCACATTTTCCATTTCACTAAAATATAATTCACAAATTGCTAGCTATGCCTTGCCAATGGACATTCAGGCTAGTAATTTTAAGAGTAAAGTTTTCCAGCAGCAATTACTGAAACTTCAATTAAAATATCAAGTCCGTTAGAATTTATGGTCTTTAAAACTTAACCAATGAACATTCAAGCCAGCATCTGAGTGTTCACTTTATGTACTTTTACACAACATAAATATTTCAAGAAATCCAGTATTGTGGGATGCTTGTATATTATTTGCACAAATAATTATTACTGCTACCCAGAAGAACCAAAAGTCCAGGGCTTGGCATTTATGTTTTCAGTGCATAATCTTCAGCTGGGTTAAATAATTTATTTTATTCCGTACAAGAAGTTTACATCCTATTAGGTCATGGTTTTCACACAGAGTCCATGCTACGATACATATTTCACAATACTTGCAGCTAAGTACAGTGAGGGCCATACATTATTTAGCAGTAAATATTAGGGAGAAAGGTGCTTGGTGACAGCTGGGGTCATCCCTGGTCAGGGAGTGCTGAAAGCTTGTTGGGAGAAGTAGGGCAAGGTGCTGCGATAGGTTACAAAAGGTTTTTTCTGGCATTGTGTGATCTGTCTCAGTAGGTAGCCCTAGGGTTGGTCTAGTTATGTGAGCTTGCGATGGATAGGACATTGGCTCACAGGAAGGGGCTCCATATCTACTGGTGTTTAGCTGCATTAAATACAACAAACGACATGTATTTATATAGCAACTTTAACAAGAAAAAGTCCTGAAGCACTTCACAGAGGCACTATCAGAGAAATATGGATGTCAAATGAAAGGAGGAGATATTAGGAGGTTTGGTCAAAGAGGTGGGTTTTAAGACAGGTCATAAAGGAGGGGCAAATGGGGGGGGGGGGGGGGGTGGAGGGAGAAGGGAGAAGGAGAATGCACGTTAGGCCAAAGTGGAGGAACGGAGAGTTCTTTGGGGGTGGGGTTGTAGGGCTGAAAGAGGTAACATGGATAAGGAGGGGTGAGGCCATGAAGGGACTTAAATGCGAGGATTGGAATTTTAATTTGGAGGGAGGCACACTTAGAAATGAACAAACTGACAATTAGTAACAATTTCAGGGCCTGTTGGGATCTAGGGGCTGGAGGCTAGTTGACAGCCAGATCAGGAGGTAGCAGGTACAGCATTGTCAAGGGTGTGGGGCTGGCATTAAGAGAGTTATGCGCCTCCAGTCTGCATATGCCTTTGATCTGACTTGCATGCTTTCTATACAAGGCATCCTTAGGTGGGCTGGGCATTGGGGTACGCATGGGTATGGTGCTGTCTACTAGGAGTGGTGGGTGTACATGAGGTAGAGGCTACTGATCTTGGCATGGGTGGGGGAGGAGGGAAGAAAGTTGTTGGAAGGTGGGAGGGGGAAGTTGGAGTAATTTATTTTGTGAATTGTTGAATTTTTAAATATATTTGATAAATTTATTTTCAGGGACATATTGTTCCTTGCAAACCACGCCATATGTATCAGAATTTTTTTGGAGTAGTGAAAGTAGAAGGTCACACGCTTAACTAATGAGGGGACAGGTAATTGATACTATGTTTATTGTAGACATATGACCATGACTAGATAGATAGGTAGGTAGATAACGAGAAGGAGGAAGGAGTTACTGAGCACAACTGATTGAGTGTGTTGTTAGAGGGTGGGAAGGGGAAGTTTGAGTATGCCTTGTGTAGAAAGCATGCAAGTCAGATCAAAGGCCTTTCCATTTCAGCTGTTTATATTAACTCAGCTCCCTCATGTGATTTCAATCAATAGCTATCCCAGAGCAGTTGATATAATGATACCAGTGTACATTGTTGGACGGTAAAAGCAATTTTAAAAAACATGCTGAAAACATTAAAAAATGTTGACGTTAATCATGATACACTGCTGGTTTAGTTTTAAATGGTTATGGCTGGTAAGAGTCCATGTATAAAATTTGTGAGAAAGGTGACCTACATCCCAACTGTCTGAACTGAATTTTAAACCAAGATCCAAGAGATACAAAAAGACTATTTAAACTCACTGTGGCAATCAGTATGATAATCAAGTGTCTCCTTTAAGATCACGTTTCGACGTGTTAATCAAAACGCCTTACCGTTGTGTTGTGAGAAGCAGTTGCACTGAACCTCATTAAGTAGTTTGGAGTTAAACGGGGCCAAATAAAGTCAGAAGGAAATGGTCGCTGGACTGTCTGCTGCATGCCAGGATCTTCAAACATTCTCTGCCTGTTCCAGAGGGAAATAAACAATCGTCTAAAAGTTATTTCTGTTTACTCCCCCCTCCAATTAACAGAAGATAGAATTTAGGTATTAACAAGCTTAGGAGAAGCCGGTTTAAACTTTAGGCATTTGTTAAAAATGCCTCATTCTTTCCATTTCTTTGCTTGTGGAATTCAATCAAAATGGAAAAGGTAAACCATATATTGAACTGATATACACGACGACAGATACAAAATCTGCTAAAATGCAATATCATATTTACAGCAATGTGTATAAACCTCTATTGTAAGACTGTCATTTTAGTAAAAATCCTTCAAGACATACTAGTATGTTCAGAGAGTATAAAAAGCACATACTACAAAGGTGCAACTTGCACACCTAATTGTTATGTTGCTTAAATGACTAAAAATGCTGAAATTTAAACAAAATTAAACTAACATATCACCAACTGAAATGTACAATACAGTTATCAGACCAGATGCAATTTATTTGATCAAATTCACCCGTAATTAAGAGTGTTGCATCTGGTGTCCATCTGTAGGACGTTGAACCTCTAAAGTCATTACACCTCAAAAGCTGCCCTTATATCCCAGGCCACCACACCTCAAAAGGTGTCCATCACACCGCAAAAGTTTCCAAAGTGCAGGAAAAAAAAAGACTGGCTCATGATGATGCAACGGTTGCAGTATATCGCAGACTGTTGTAAAATTATCTCTGAAAACCGACCAATGAATTACTGATAATTAAGTCTTGCATTCAGTCAACGTCTGTAGTGTCATATCTTAAAAGGTATCACTCGTCCATGTGGTGGTGGTGGGGAGTCAGGATCAGCTTAAATAACCACTAATGTACATGTAAAAGAAAATTAAGCTTTTGGCAATCAATGAAATCTAGGCACTAGTTCCAGTTTCCAGGAACTTACTGATATCTGATTAGAATAGAAATTGAAAAGTGAACACTATCCAGACCCCACATCTCATCAGGTGCATTTGTATGCATTATGCAAAGTCACTGCTTTATAGGTTGCCTGGACAAATGAGCAGAATCCCATGCAGGAAGGATACAAAATGTGATTTATTTACACACTGCAAATCAGTAAGCCTAATTATGATGAGCAAAAATAAAATTCTCTGCATTAAATGTGCTAAAAAGAGGCATTATTTGCAGTCTCACATTTCAGCCAGTAGGTGGTGGTGGTGGTGCTTAAATGTAAATACTATAAAAATTTGGGAGGTATCTGATATGCTCTTCTTTTAAAGAGAGGGGTAAACTTTCATTATTCTTTTGGTTGGCCCTTGAATCCAAATCAGCACACATGATCACCACAACTAAATGTAAAGTAAAACTGATCTCTCAGAATAAAAAGGCTAGGAGACTTTTTTTTTAAATGTGGCTTTGATTTTTTTTTAAACCAACTTCGTAATGTTCATGATTTTGGACATATGCTTGTCCTTTTTTTTAAGAAAGAGATCCACATTTGCCAAAAAAATTCACTACAAATATCACACACTAGTGTTATTTCACTAAAATATCAGCATCTCGTTTTTTTGTATTTGGTAGAATGCAGTTTATTTGACTTTTGCTTAAACTACACTTTCAGGAATGGGATGATTAATATAGTTATTGTAGGTAAACTCAATCAAAAAATCATAGAACATGTTCTACCAGTGGCATGGACAGTCAGCTACCTGTAAACACCCAATTAACCTCGGTAACTCTCACTTTACAGTAACACATACTCTTCATGCTATTTTAAACTAAAAATGCAATTAAGTCTACACTAATGATAAAAAAAAATCCTTCTGTTCATGTTTGCAGTTCCCATTTCAAATTGGGCAAAGCATTTCTGAACTACTTTATCTCACCAGTGAGATTACAGAATGACACTTAAATCTCTGCATCAGTGAATTTTACTGTATGTACTAAGCACGCTGTTTTCCAGTAATCAGCAGAGATTTGTCTTTCAATGAAACGAGTAATTACATTACTTGTACACAAAAACAATCTTGTATTCTACAATAGTAACAGAAGCTATGAAACAAATTCAAAACTATAATTCTAATCTTAGGATTGGGATAGTGACCATAAACCAGAACAGTAATGTCCTCCAAACCCAATTGAATTACTGTAAATCACTCCCAGGTATACACTATTCTTTATATTGATAGCAGGGTGCCCAGCTGTTGGTTTTACCTGTTCTCTCCTTTCTCTCTCATTTTCTGCCACTTGTGTCGCAAATCCAAACCCAGCTCAGAATCAACCTTCCAGGAAGAGGAATCCAGAGAAAGACTATCATGCCAGTGCACAGCAGCTGAAAGACACGGGGATTAGTTTAAGAAACAGAGCAGCATGCCAGAAAGCAACATAGAAAACTTGAATGCTGTTTGCATCTCATATTAGAGGTTTGTTTTCCTAGTCTAAGGAGTAATTATGCTTCATTTCAGACAAAGGGAAATATTAGTGCGTCCTATTTGCAAGGGAGATGATTACAGGTGTCTTACCCAACATACCTCATGCAATGTTTTAATCGGCATAATTCTGTGGGCTACGCTAACAGTACATAAATTTTCTTCTTAAAATGTTCACTGTCTGGATTCATTATCTTGATTTCGAAGTATTATTTTCTAACTCAGAAGGGGATACAAATTTTGACTGCCTACAAGATTACTTTGTAAACATGTAGACGACCTAGAGTGTTATTTTAAAATTTACTCAAGTTGATTATTCGTTACCCCTCCAACGTCCCAGTGAGTAAAAAGTACACAGACAACGGAAGCAGTGCCGCCTGAACTTGTGGAGAATTCATGTTAGTTGACCCTCCTGGCTGCAGCTCTCTCACTCCTTATTGTTTGTGAATAAGTTTTACTTGATCAATTTCACATTCAAACAATGCTTTTAGGCATTTTGATGCGTCAATAACCAACTCTGGGGACAAGCATCCAGGCGGCTCTTTTGCTCTCCAATATCCAAATGTGCACTGACTCTTCAATGAGCGCTCGATAATGCCCAGGTCATAAAATCACAAATGTATCAAAGCCCACTTAAGCAAATATATGATAAATGAATAAATCATTGCACAACCTCTTTTCTTGCATCTGCCAAATGGCTTAAAGAAACAGAATAGCCTAAGCAGTGAGTGTCTGAATCTCCATGATTCCACCATCTTTCCAGACTCTCCGATCAGTCAGCTGTGGTCCACTGGCTCTAGACTTGATGCTGCCTTCTGACTTAAGAGAATCTCTGAATTCCATGGTTAAGTCACAGCAGTATTTTACCTGAGCATACCAGCAGATCATCACAACTGATGGCCTACATCCTAGGGTTTTAAAAGAGGTGGCTGCAGAGATAGTGGACGCATTGGTTTTGATCTTCCAGAATTCCCTAGATTCTAGAACAATCCCCGCAGATTGGAAGGTAGCAAATGTAACCCTGCTAGTCAAGAAAGGAGGGAGAGAGAAAACAGGGAATTATAGGCCAGTTAGCCTGACGACAGTAGTAGGGAAAATGCTAGAATCTGTTATTAAGGACATAGTAACAGGGCACTTAGAAAATCATTATATGATTAGGCAGAGTCAACACAGTTTTATGAAAGGGAAATCGTGTTTGACAAATCTATTAGAGTTTTTATTTTGAGGGTGTAACTAGCAGGGTAGATAAGGTGGAAACCAGTGGATGTAGTATATTTGGATTTTCGAAAGGCATTTGATAAGATGCCACACAAGAGGTTGTTACAAAAGATTAGGGTTTATGGGATTGGGGTGATATATTAGCATGGATTAAGGATTCATTGATGGACAGAAAGCAGAGAGTAGGAATAAACAGGTCATTTTCGGGTTGGCAGGTTGTAACTAGTGGGGTGCCACAAGGATCAGTGCTTGCCCCTCAGCTGTTTACAATATATATCAATGACTTAGACGAGGGGATCGAGTGTAATGTATCCAAGTTTGCTGGCCTCCTCCTGCTCCTATTATGTTCTGACTGAATGGCTGAAATTAAGTTGGAGCAGCAAATCACCACTGCTTCAATGTTCCAGCTGCCTTGAATTTGGAGGATTAGCTGCAAAAGGCAGCATGTCTGTAGATAGGAACACAGGAACAGGAGTAGGCCATTCAGCCCCTCGTGCCTGCTCTGCCATTTGATAAGATCATGGCTGATCTGTGATCTAACTCCATATACCTCCCTTTGGCCCATATCCCTCAATACCTTTGGTTGCCAAAAAGCTATCTATCTCCGATTTAAATTTAGCAATTGAGCTAGTGTCAATTGCCGTTTGCGAAAGAGAGATCCAAACTTCTACAACCCTTTGTGTGTAGAAATATTTTCTAATCTCACTCCTGAAAGGTCTGACTCTAATTTTTAGACTGTGCCCCTTACTCCTAAAATCCCCAACCAGCGGAAATAGTTTCTCTCTATCCACCCTATCTGTACCCCTTAATATCTTATAAACTTCGATCAGATCACCCCTTAACCTTCGAAATTCCAGAGAATACAACCCCAATTTG
The DNA here is from genome assembly GCF_035084215.1 of Heptranchias perlo. Classification (NCBI taxonomy): domain Eukaryota; kingdom Metazoa; phylum Chordata; class Chondrichthyes; order Hexanchiformes; family Hexanchidae; genus Heptranchias; species Heptranchias perlo. Next base: position 139,652,393 of record NC_090325.1, read on the forward strand.
TGTAATCTCTCCTCGTAACTTAACCCTTGAAGTCCGGGTATCATTCTAGTAAACCTACGCTGCACTCCCTCCAAGGCAAATGTGTCCTTCCAAAGGTGCGGTGCCCAGAACTGCTCACAGTACTCCAGGTGCGGTCTAACCAGGGTTTTGTATAGCTGCAGCATAACTTCTGCCCCCTTGTACTCTAGTCCTCTCGATATAAAGGCCAGCATTCCATTTGCCTTATTGATTATTTTCTGCACCTGTTCATGACACTTCAATGATCTATGTACCTGAACCCCTAAGTCCCTTTGGACATCCACTGTTTTTAACTTTTTACCATTTAGAAAGTACCCTGTTCTATCCTTTTTTGATCCAAAGTGGATGACCTCACATTTGTCTACATTGAATTCTATTTGCCACAGTTTTGCCCATTCACCTAATCTATTAATATCGCTTTGTAATTTTATGTTTTCATCTACACTGCTTACAATGCCACCAATCTTTGTGTCATCGGCAAACTTAGATATGAGACTTTCTATGCCTTCATCTAAGTTGTTAATAAATATTGTGAATAATTGAGGCCCCGAGACAGATCCCTGCGGGACTCAACTAGTCACATCCTGCCAATGTGAGGACATTCCCATTATCCCTACTCTGTCGCCTTTCGCTCAGCCAACTTCCTAACCAAGTCCGTACTTTTCCCTCGATTCCATGGGCTTCTATCTTAGCTAACAGTCTCTTATGTGGGACCTTATCAAATGCCTTCTGGAAGTCCATATAAATAACATCCATTGACATTCCCCTGTCCACTACTTTAGTCACCTCTTCAAAAAATTCAATCAGGTTTGTCAGGCACGACCTACCTTTCACAAATCCATGCTGGCTCTCTCTGATTAACTGAAAATTCTCGAGGTGTTCAGTCACCCTATCCTTAATTATAGACTCCAGCATTTTCCCCACAACAGATGTTAGGCTAACTGGTCTATAATTCCCCGGTTTCCCTCTCTCCTTTCTTAAAAAGCGGAGTGATATGTGCAATTTTCCAATCTAGAGGGACAGTTCCTGAATCTAGAGAACTTTGAAAGATTATAGTTAGGGCATCCGCAATGTGCTCACCTACTTCCTCTAAAACCCTGGGATGGAAGCCATCTGGTCCTGGGGATTTGTCACTCTTTAGTGCTATTATTTTCTTCATTACTGTTGCTTTACTTATGTTAATTTTATCGAGTCCCTGTCCCCGATTCAATAAAGGTTTTCTTGGGATTTCCGGCATGCTATCCTCTTTTTCGACTGTAAATACTGACGCAAAGTAATTGTTCAACATGTCCGCCATTTCCCCATTGTCAATGACAATATCCCCACTTTCAGTTTTTAAGGGGCCAACACTGCTCCTGACCACCCTCTTTTTCCTAATATAACTATAAAAGTTCTTCGTATTGGTTTTGATATCCCTTGCGAGTTTCTTTTCATGCTCTCTTTTTGTAGCCCTTACTATCTGTTTTGTGACCCTTTGTTGATCTTTGTATCTTTCCCATTCACCAGGATCTGTGCCATTTTTGCAGAACAAAATACAAGCAAGTATGATCGGATCTGTCAATAGCTCTGCTGGTTTGAACAGGTGGTCAAAAGGAGAGAGGAAAATTGTATCGGGGAGCAGCCCAATAAAATTAAGTTTTGTTTGCAAACAGGCCATTCATTTAAGCAGCATTTTTCCTCCCCCCAAAATCAATATAAATATACAATTGAAATAGGTACATTGCTTGATTCTTACCTTTTGCCCCCAGATAACAGTATACACCACACTGCAGAACTGAATCAGAATACACCTTCCCCTGTTCACAAAAAAAAACTATTTTAGTAGATTGCACACTTAAGGGGAAAAATGATAGGTAAAGGATGTATCCTTTTTTTAAAAAAATTAAAGCGGTGTTTCGTGATGTCACTTGGTATGTTACTTTTAGACGTGTTTTTAGTGGTGTTCCTTCAGCAGTTCTAATTAGAGGATTCAGTGGGGGTGGTCAAGGACTCACTTAACCTATTGGAAGAGACTTCATGACCTGATGCATAACGATTTTATAGATAGAAGAGTAATCTACAAAAGTAGCTTGGCTCAGTGGTAGTAGTCTTACCTCTGAGTTAGAGGGTTGTGGATTCAAGTCCAATTCCTGGACTTGAGCGCACAATCCAGGCTTACACTTCAGTGCAGTACTGAGCAAGTGCGGCACTGTCAGAGGTGCCATCTTTTGGATGAGATGTTAAACCAATATCCTTTCTGCCTATCCACGCGAAGAAAAGTGGGGAAGTTCTCCCATTGTCCTAGCCAATATTTATCCCACAACCAATGCCACCAAAACAGATAGTCATTTATATCACTGCTGTTTGTGGGAACTTGCTGTGCACAAATTAGCTTTTGTGTTTGTCTACATAGCAGTGACTACAGTTCAAAAGTAATTCATTGGCTCTGAAGTGCTTTGGGACATCCTGAGGATGTGATACGGCAATATGCAAGTTCTTTCTTCCAAAAGTAAATATAAGAAATGCAATGCAGTATTAGTCCAAATGATACATCCAAGGTAAATAGACTTGGAAGTTCAAGCAACACTTGTCGAAAAGTGATGCAGGAAGATTAACATTGGATGCACAGGAAAATGACCACCAATAATGAGGGAGGGGCAGAGAGCAGGTGGGAGGAATGGCGGAGCAGGCTCGAGGGGCCGATTGGCCTACTCCTGCTCCTATTTCTTATGTTCTTATGTTCTAAACAAAACATGCACAGCTACAATGGCAAATTCAGCACTTCCATGATTCTAGCACTGAGCCTGAATCAAGTGGAGTCCAGGTTGGAGAATCAGAGTTACATTCTTGTATCCCCAGCTCTGATCTGGACTCTATTTGAGCATTCAATTCTGAGAGCATGGGAGTGCTGAATTTAAATGTGCATGTTTTGTTCTGTTCCCCTCCAACAACTGTTAAATTAGCAGCTTCTGATGTATTTGGTTCAATTTCCAAATGTCGTGAGTTTATCATGGCTGCCATCCAATGTTCTCAACTACTACAGTATAAACAATCAGAACTATTAAAACTTCTTAGCGTGCAATCAAACTGAAAACAGGAAAAGTGGTCTCTTGCCTGTGCTGCTAAATTTCTATCCAGGCAATTTTCTCCTTGTTTGGCAACATCCTATGCTCCACTGCTTTAGTCCTATAAAATCCTGCACTAGCATTTCTTCTAGATGTGCAAGTTTTGACAAATATACTCAGGTTTTCAAAGATACTTTTTAAAAAAAGACTTGTAGCTACTGTATTGCACTGATGCCTCTTGGACTACTACAGTTTTCCCCATAACATTTGTTTCTCATCACCAAAACATATTTTCTAACTTTATATAATGATTTTGTTCATTGAGATGAGGGATGTTGGCACTGGAGCGTAGTGCATATTCCAATTTAGGCATCCAGAGCCCTTATCAAGCTTCACTGGATACCTGAGCAGTTAGCTGCAGAGTAAAAGGTCCCTCTACTCTGCCCCAACAATGTGTCGCAATTCCAACCTCCGGAGAATACATCTTACTGCTCTTGTGTGACACTTTTCCATTTTCTAAATCAGCCAGCCTGTGGCATTTGAGTGAGTTTGCCAATTTAGTAGTTTTGGGCTATTGGCTCATGGCCAAAGAATTGGATTGAGGGTGCCCAAACTCCTTCATGTAGGAGCAGGAGTGTCTCAGATCATTTTTTATGCAAGTATACCACAACAATAAAGAATGTGCTGCTTTATTTTAATAGCATATTTTGAACAAAATGCAAAAAAGAAAACTATGAAAGATTAGCTGCTCTACTTTTCAGGATAAACTTCAAATGAAAAACTTTTGATAAAAATGTTTCAATACATGATAAAATCTGTAATATAGCATGAGACAAGTTGTCATTCTGATTAAATGAATATGTACCTGCACCTGGATTGAGCAGAGCTGCAAAGGGAGCTCAAATGTTAATCCTGCCCCTATTACTATTAGCAGATGCGTGCTTAAGGTTACAGGTGTTCTTCCAGCTTTAAACTGTAGTGATAAGATGTGCCAGCAACCTGGCATGAGTGTCACTGGACCAGTAAAATTCAGAATCTGAAAAATATTAAATACCTGATGAGTTGACAGCAACACATTTATATTACACACCACCGTCCTGTTTGTTTTGGTAACTTTTTTTTTGCCATAAAGCAAATTCTATGTGCTTATTTACAAAAAAAGTAAATTTTTTTTTAAAAAACAGATTTTCTTAAAAGTGGCCTGGAAATTGGTCCACGCAGCTACTGTTTCTCAGCCACTAGTCGGACTACTAAGGCGGGCAGGAAGTGTGCCTCCCACCATATTGGGTGAGAACAAAAAATGTGCATCCTTTATCCATGCCTGAAACAGACGTTAGGCCCTTTGCATATACAAATAAGGGGCCTAGCTCCTGTTTGATGCTCCCTCACCAAGATTGGTTTGCCCCGAGACAGTCGGCGTTGGCACCGACTGCACCTAGGGAAACCAGGCCTATGAATCGCCTGCTAGGCCCAACCAAGAATGTGGAGCCAGGAGAAGGATTGCTCCTCCCAGCGCATTAAATAGGAACTGATCGTCACAGTGCCCTCCCCCCACCCCTCGTCGCTGCTCCTGACCCAGAGTCCCCTCGTACCCCGAACCTGATCAGACCCACAGCCCCGACCCACTTACCCGAGGGCCCCTGCTTCACCGGCTGCATTGAAATGAGGCCCAAGATATAGGGAGCCTCAGGCCTCACTATTCAGGTGCAAAGAATATGCTCACGTAAAAATGGATGCACCTGAATCTCTGGACCCATTTCTCTCTCTCTCTCTCTCTCTAATCCCAGCAACATTCTAGAGCTGGTAGGCTGTAAATTCAATACATAGTCACATGAACAGAGCATCTGTTCAGTACCACTGTTTAGGGGAAGTTGGTCCGATTCTGAGGAATAATGCAACTACCTTCACATCAAATTAACTTTGGCATCTTCAACAGTTTATAAAGAAATCAGAAAATTAAAGCAACTTTACTGTCAACACGTGTGCTGCTTCTTCGGGTACATAAACATTGCTTATCAGGACTTTGAACTTGAAGTGATTTGTAAACCAGATGGTCCAGAATTCTGATACATGCCCTGGCTTGACTTGAAATGTGCTTGAAAAGTCATGTCCAAGATTTCTATATGAGGGAGAAAGACAACAAAAATTAGAATAGAGTTTTACAGCACAGGAGGAGGCCATTCGGCCCAGAGCTGTGCCGGCCCTCCAAGAGCTATCGAATTAGTTCCGTTCCCTAGCTTACAAATATTTATCCACTTCCCTTTTCAAAAGGGATTATGTATCCTGATTCTGACACTTTCTTGCAGGGCATCCCATGCACTAACAATCCTGTCTTAAAACCATTTTTCCTAACCTCTCCCTTTGTGCTTTTAGTGGCAATATTTAATTTATGCCCTTTTGTTACCAATTCAGTAATAGTTTTTATTTCCTATTTACCTTGTAGTACCCACTTCATAATACTGAACATCTCTATCAGATCTCCTTTTAACTTTCACTGTTTTAATGAAAACAGCTCTAGTTTCTCTAAACTTTGCTCATAATAAGCCCCTCACCCCTGGTATCATTTTAGTGAATCCCTTCTGCAACCTCTCCAGGGCCTTGGCATCTGGAGAAAGTAAAGACAAAACCTGGAAAACGAGAATCTGGCTAGGAATTTTAATATCTCTATATTCAACACCAGTGGGATTACAAAGGCCTATTTCACATGTGCAAAAATGGAAACAATCCCAATTTGCAAAATTTCATGACCCTGAACTGCCTGAAATTTCCAATATGGACAGCACCTGATCTGGAATTCCCTCACTAAACCTCTCCACCTCTCTCTCTTCCTTTATGACGCTCCTTGAAACCTACCTCTTTGGCCAAGCTTTTGGTCACTGTCCTAATATCTCCTCCTTTGGCTTGGTGTCAATTTTTGTCTGATTACGCTCCCGTGCCACGCCTTGGGTCATTTTACTATGTTAAAAGCGTTATATAAATTCAAGTTGTTGTTGTTATGCACACTCAACTACTGGCACAAAACACGCCCCAGGTCTCTAGTTAACATGAAATCAGGAATGTGTGTGTAATAACAGACAAACCTTATTTCACAAAACTTAAGGACTTATCGTCTGGTAGTCATCTGAAAAATGCACCCATATAGTTAACTTTTTAAGTGGCATTTATTTTAAAAAATAAATGCATTCTGTGGTGGCTGGACTTCCAACTTTGACTGGGCTAAACATCACAATTATGAATATTTGTCACTTTGCACTGGCTCCAGCATTCCTGTCGCTCCAAAGTAAATGACCAATGGGGAAGGGAAGGCGAGACAGCAAAGGTGAAGTGACAAAACATTTTTCGGTACTTAGCTTCAGAAAAGGAGGTGGAGGAAGTGAGCCAGATTAAAGGGCTTTACCTTGGAGTTCTCCTTTCAGGAAAATAAAAGGAGCTGAGAAGAGGTTATGAGCAGGAAATGTCATATCACACTGGGTTATAGTTATGGAAAGCAGGATTTCTAAGGTTGCAGAGGATACTAAAATTGGAGGCCGAGTGAGAAGTGAGTCACAGATGCAGAAGGATTTGGATTTTTTCAGAAAATATGACAAATGCAAGTTAATGTCGACTAATGGTTTTCAAACTTTTCTATGATGGGGGAGGGGGGGGGGGGGGAGGAGAGAGGGAGAGGGGCATCCTGTCAACATTCCTAAAATCCTATGGCTATAACAGGAATTCTCAGGGAATCATACAATTGGCCATCCCTCCAGCCCCGTTCACACTCTCTTTGCCCTAATTCCCCTTCCCCCCTCCCCAAAAAAAACCCTCTACTTCAATAAGATTACTAGTAGGTTAATCTTGCATCCTAAGGAATACTTCAGAATAAGACCCTGTGAACCTAAAGTAAATAATGTCGCTTTAATGAAGTTATATGATTTACAAAACTGAGACACAAGCTGTTGAACTAAAAATTGTATGCGTTAAGTTAGGTTTCAAATTCTAACCATGTAATACATCATAAAAATCAATAGACAAGAGAGATTTGAACACGTCAAGCCTGCTCAGTGAACTCACCCTTCTGTTAGCTGCAATGCAGGAGACACTTTCCGTGCTAAGCTGCCTTTTACTACATACTTCACCTCACCCGAGCAATTTTCCACATTGTCAGGCATAGCGGCTGCTGGAAAATAAAACGTGAGCGTTCTTCTAGAGTAACCAATGTTTTCATCCAACGTATATACAGAATCTGCAGCTTAGACTCAATAAAACATACCAAAAAGGTTTGAACCGACATACTATAAAATCTGTTGCGTTAAGCAGTACCTTAGAGAGTTTAGGACAATCTTCAAACCAGGAGTAAGAATTATGCTTTGCTGTTTTGATCTTATGACGTTTGTTTTTTTTTTTAAAAAGAGAGAAAAATAGCCATGATTTCCCCCCTCCCCCATTAACACTAGATGTTATAGGTTAATCATCAAATTCACAGTTAATGGCCATTTCAATTAATGCCTAAAATACCTACCTTTACAAATAAGAGAAGCAACCTTTGTCAAATTGTTCACTGATGTCTCCAGCGGTATTGGCTCAAATTCAACAGTAACTGTGTCAGCTCTCGACAGAAGATGAACATTCTGTAAGGAATTAAATCAATTATGTCAATTTAAAGGTTTGTACTTGACAGGTATCATCAGCGGGCAACCCAGAGATAATCTTCCGACTACATATGTGCTCCACTAAGACAGCCTACTTCCACCTCTAACATCACATGTCTCCGTCCCTGCCTCAGCCCATCTGCTGCTGAAACTCTCATCCATGCCTTTGTTACCTCTAGACTTGACTCTCCTGGCCCGTCTCCCATCTTCCACCCTCCATAAACTTGAGCTCATCCAAAACTCTGCTGCCCGTATATATCTCGCACGAAGTCCTGTTCACCCATCACCCCTGTGTTCGCTGACCTACATTGGCTCCCAGTCCAGGAACGCCTTGATTTAAAAATTCTCATCCTGGTTTTCAAATCC